>NC_051154.1:67566311-67866311 GCF_013339745.2 Dermacentor silvarum | reverse complement strand
GTCCAGTCCAACCACGATACTGTCGAACCCACTTATAACAATATTGAAGTGCCAAGAAAATCCCAGTGTTGTAATCTATAATTATTATAATGGGGTTGCACGAAAAAGCACGGGGGTCAAACATTTTAATTAGACAGAAATAAATGAAGTTGAACCCATTTACAGCATCACTGGTTTTAACAACATTCGGATGCAACAATGACCAGCTGCTGCACTGTGAATTCTTGTGCGTGTTCTATGGTAAAATAACCCACATCCTACACTGTTACAATGCTGCATTATTGGCCACAACAATTAAACCTGTCTACTGGGTGCCTGCGACGAAAAGTAAAAAAAAGGAACGTGAAATCCAGGAAAAAAAAAAAAAAAGTGAGATTAGACCAGCTTTGCCACACACCCCTTTATGCTGTGAACCACGCACGGAATGCCTTCGTCACCCCCCCGCCCCCCGTCTCCCTTCCACCCCTCCGACATCTGCAAGAGTTTTTTTTCTTTCTTTTCTTTCTTTTTTTTCTTCCCCCTGCCGCTTCTATTCCAGGGGCAATGCGACGGAAGTGTGTCGTGCGGGCTGCACGGCACAAAGGCAAGTAAGTAAGGTGAAGTGGCTCGCAATTTTCTGTCTCTTAACCCGGGGATTTTTCGTTCCTTACCCTTTTGGCGCACATACCCACTAGCCAGATTTAATTGTTATAACCAATAACGTGGCATGGGATCATTGTAGTAAGCGGGATATTTTACAGTAGAAGGCATACAAAAGTTGATGGTGCATCGGCTGCTCTATATTATATCCAATATATTATTCAAACCAGTATCGTTTATAATTGGGTTCGACTGTAAACCCCTTCATGTGGACAGCGAGGTCCCATGCGCGTTACTGAGAATGTGGTACAGTGGTGTCTATACTCCATCTCGCAAGCTGTTGTCAGCACTGCCGAAGGTACGAGGTGTACACAGGCAATATCCTTGCGCAGCGATATATAGTTCCGGGTGTAAGTGGCTTATTATTGGCTACACTAGAGTTTTATTTTTCCTCGCTACATGATACGGTACAGCGATACACGACATGTTAGCACCTTTGCGCATGCGCAGTGTATACCGAGAATTACTGTGGCAGTTACCGCCGGTAACCGTAATAGCCATCCTAACCGTGATCACCTATAGCAACATGGCAGCACCCACACAGCGCCGACCACCGGCTTCGATCCGAATTAACGCTTGTTACTGGCTCTCCGCCCTGTCAGCAGGAAACAAGTGGCAAAATCTGTCATCGCTAAGTCTCAGGTCAAAGCATTAGGTATGTTTTGTGGTAATTATTGAGATCAGCTGTTTTTTTTTCACGCTGCTAGGACTACAGACAGCACCAAGCATTAAAACTGATTTGATTTTCAGTTAGCAGATGGCGCCACAGCATTAGCACTGGTGATGCACTGCCGATGCGGGATGCTATAAAGGCCAAATTGTTCACTGCATCATTAATTTACTACCGCGCTCTAGCATGGTACTGGATGACAGTAGCGAGCAAACGCCAAGTATAGACACCGAGCAGACGCTGTGCCATAGGTGAACATTTATGAGGGCGTTCATCCTTATTACATGCTAAGGAGGCTTGCAAGGCAACTGCAGGGAATGCGTACAGGTAAAGCGAAGCCTAACCATAAGCTGAGTTTACATGCGAAGCATGTAAACTCAGCTTATGGTTACGGCATCAAAACATTTTTTGCGTCAAAGCAACCAACCATGGAGCATGTATGTAGCAGGATGGCAAGCAGACGCTGAGCAGATGACGCGGTGCGGATGAGCACACCTCGAGGAGCATTCGGCCTTCCTATTGGCCAAGAATTCGTTTAGCTTCCACAGTGCTGACAACAGCTTGTGAGATGGGGTGTAACTCTTTCAATATTTCCACTGCAAGCGATACACCAATGAAAATATGGGCATAAGTGCTGCTGCTACTTTGCTGGCTGGCATTTCATTTTGGTCACAGACTATAACCCTCAAAGTGAAAAGATTTATACTTGTATGTTTGTGTACAAGCTGCAGCTTGCAGGCAGAAGTCGAAGCAGCATTTCTTAGTTTAGTGAGATGTCCAAGCAAAAGCAGCTGCAGTGGCAGCAGTGAAACTTTAGTATCATGGAAAAGCAATGAGCAAAGAAAAGCGTAGAGAATGTTTGCTGTAATAGTGGCTAGAAACGCTTCACAAGGGAAAGAGGAGCTAGCTAGCATAAAAAAAAAAAAAAAATGCACCATGTATCCGGATAAGCAGTGAATTTGAGAACCCTGAACACTGCAGAAGGGAGGCAGTGGATTGAGTAAGGGCTATTAGCCACAAGAAGTTTGGGCTACACCCTCTAGTGTGTGACATCAGTTGGGGGACTCCACTGCTGATCTGTACTTGCTTGCTCACTACTGTCACAGCTGTATCACACAGTCGATCAGCCTCCCCCACACGACTTCCTGAAACAGCAAGAGCCAGCAAGTTTCTACGAGAGAGTTAAGAATATTCTGGTGCACAAGAGTTTGCATAACTGCAAGTTCAGTCAAGCCATATGAAAGGTGTATAAGCTTGCTGCTTCTGTTGTTGTGCAGAGGCAACATGCCTTTGCTGTAAAGCTGAGTGCTTTAAGACTCATGAACACGAACGTGCGCACATGCATGCACACACAGACAGACAGACAGACAGACAGACAGACAGACAGACAGACAGACAGACAGACAGACAGACAGACAGACAGACAGACAGACAGACAGACAGACAGACAGACAGACAGACAGACAGACAGACAAAGCTGTACAAGCTTGCTGCTTCTATTGTGCAGAGGCAACACACCTTTGCTGAAAAGGTGATTGCTATTAACACATGCACACACACAGTCACACACAAACACCTTGCGTTTTCACACTTAATAAAATGAACAATCCCCTTGAAACTTTCAAGTTCTTTACAACTGTGCAAGACAATTCTAGTTGTAGCTTGCTTGGGACATATTTGCTGCAAATGAATCTGCCATTGCGATCTCAATCTGCAGCAAATATTTTTGGCAGCCATGAAATGTCTGACACTTTTTGTAGGACAGCAAGTAATTGTGGACAAAATAGGCAATGTTAAGCAGTAAAGTGCAGGAAAGCAGTCCTGCACAGATTAAAACTTTATTACTTCCCCCGTGACACTAGCTACGTGCAACACGCCACGAAGGACTTATCTCAACCAATGCACACTTATCAGTTCAGCGTCAGTGTCAGAAACAAAAAAATACAGGTTACTAACCAGACTCTTTCCCAATGCCTTTTCTTTGCTCCTGCCATTGCTAGTGCACACAGTTCACAGGTGAGATCTGTCCATTGGTGCAAATAAACAATATTGTGTTACAACGCCACGTGACAATGTTGGCCTAATACAAGTGCAGGTCATGCACTGTCTTAATCTAATAACTGTTAGTGCATCGTAATGATTTGAATACAGACAATAACAAGCATGTGCCAAAGACACCTGGAAAAGTATTTTGTGCGTATCTCTTCAATAATTGATGCTGCAATATTGTGCTTCAATTCCAAGGCGTTGACTCGAACTCATCCCACGTGATGTATTGCGACCGAGTTGTCAAACTGTGATTGGACTCCTTGGCTGCAACATCTGTGGTATTATGGAACGCGAACAAGAATTATATTTGTTGGCTTAATTATAGTCACCTATATGAAATGAAGCCTCCAAAAATATAGATGGTAATTTAAAAGCACTGTACTATGTGCGCAAGCATTATGAGCAGGAGCAAACAAATGAAAATGCAGCAATTCCAACCAGAGTGTTGTTCTGGACAAGCATATGTTCTGTTGCAGTAACTGCCAAGATGCAACTATACAAATTTCGCGAATTAAGCTACTGCCTGTCCTGTTCTGCAGATTCCACAAGGAGGCGCAAAAAAGTTCTTACACGTGACAGATTGCCACCGACCTGCTTGCTTGCTTAGCAGTGCCACATGCCTATTACCTTTTTGCAACTGAGAGACCGACTGATTGGCAATGCCTAACCATATGAAAATGAACTGTTTTACTGTGTCAAAGAAATTGTGAAAGAAGCGTTTGAAGCCTTGCAAACCAATAAAAAAGAAATCTAGGCTTGCATCATCAACCAGTTTCCATGCGAGCCACTCCCTTTCCATTCTCAGGTGATGTGCATTTGTGCTTTGCTTTTGTATGCTTGTTTATAAAAGAGTTAACAGACAGACTCGTTACTAGTCATGTCAAAACATAGATCAGGGATACACCTAGAATATGCCAGTTTTTTAATGTCAAAGTGCTTTGAAAAACAGAAGAATTTAAGCAGGTAATGAAAGCATTTCCAGTTAAATCTGAACCTCACATTCTTCAAGCATCTGACCAAAAGTATAGAATGACTTCGAAAACAGTGGCGTGTATGACGCTGCATGCTCAAGCATTGCCCTTAGAGACTAGTTTTCCTTATGGCAAATTCCAATGGCAGATCTGAACCATTTTCAGTTTTATTTTCTGTTCTTTCTACAGAAAGACTTTTTGAATGGCAGAAAGGGAGAACAGGCTGCGTGTTGCAATGGGAGATCAACATGTGTTGAGCTGTCATTACTCCGCAAAGTAGCTCTACTAAAATGAACTGGGTGGATTAGAAGTATAAGACCCTGGGTAACTATGAAACCAGTTTATCATGTGTTCCAATCATTGATTTGTAAGTTGCTCTACACCGGAAAGAGGGGCTCGCCTGAGAAGTTGGTTGCCTGTTCCAATCTGTAGTCCAAATTTGACCTTAAAGACACGGCATGCAGTTTGATGTTCGAAAGAAATGTACATCTTAGATAACATGACACAAAGGGAATAAAATGTTTTCTTTTTCATATAGTTAGACACCACTGCTGCAGCATATTTCAGGTCTGCTTAGCTGCAACAAAGCAATGAGCAAACAGAAAGGTTGCAATTCGTGACTAGTGAAGGAGCAAAGCAACAGACTGTTGATAACTTCACATGAGCTACAGGAAATGACATGAAATTTTAAGCATGCAACAGAATTTCTTCGTGTACCATCTTAGTCAAATAACAGTGCACTGGTGAGAGTAAAAGGACAGAATAAAACTGCAAAGTAAGGGCCACACTTCTTGTTAAGTTTGTAAATACAGACATTTTGAAGCATAAAGGCATGCTGACATTCTAAACTTAAAAACAAAGCACAACCAAAAACAATTATTTCTCCTAGGTTATAACCACGTCCTTCAAGGCAAATAAAAACCTTGGGGAACATGAACAGCAAACTGCATTATTACACCTCTCAGCCAACATCGCTAACAGGACAAAGCTTCTAGCACTCCATGAAAAGCAGCAAATGAGCAACAAATTTCGTAAAAATATGCACGAACCAGCACATTTTGTCTCACACTTCTGGAAAACTATTCTGCATATACCCCTGGCTCACTATAATTTAATTCATGCAGTGAGGTTGTATCTTTAGGTTATTTTATTTTACAACACATCATTCTGACATTTACCTTGTTTGCAAAGTCAATGAAAAACCGCCATTTCCTGTGAAAATTGGCATAAAAAAGCCAGCCTTGACAAGTGAACAAGGCAACTTTGCCCATGCCCTCCATTGTGCATTTTTCAGTTATTTAGCTGCAACTGGCAATGCCTGTCCATTCAGCTGGCAGAGTCTGGCTTTTTTGTGGCCAAGTTTCAACATGACAGCAGATGTCCACAGATTATGGATGAACACAGCCAGCACAAACAACATATTACTGAATAAACAAACTATAATCCAAAAATACAATCCCCATATCATATTTCACAAAAAAACAAGTTAGGGAAATATGAGAACTCTCCAAGGTTGCTTGGACAAATATGCAAGTCCCTTCATGGCCTGAAAAACAACACAACACAGGCACACTACTAAGCAACAAAAGTGGCATTTTTAAAAGGTATTTGCTGATTGCAAAATTGTAGTTTCACGATTCTGTGCTATGCACTAGTCTGGCGCGTCTTTGGAATTGAATGCTTTTGGACATGGACAGGATAAAATATACCTTATAAATGCCACTGTGTAATAAAAGAATGGCATTCACATATGCATTGCATACAAAATACCAAGAGGTCTTTCTGCACAATTCTTGATGAATGATGTGATCACATGACTCTATAGGAGCTCATCTACAAACATTCACTCGGCAAACTTCAATCTGACGCACTATGCCCACCAAATAGCAATTAACACATGCCTACTGTGATGCCAAAACAACCAGTTATAACTTTAGCACTTTAAGGAGAGAGAGCTTACAAAAAAAAAATCACAAAGTGAGTCAGGTGAGTTACCACAGGGCAAACTAGCATTGTTTTGCCTTTCCAAGCTTCTTATAACAGCCATTTGCATCATGCTTTACCAAAGCAAACATTAGCTGCTTGCAGCTTGCTGTCAGGACAACTGGTCTGGTACCAGTATTTGGCACACAGCAGACCCCACTGTGCATAAACTTGTTTATTCAACCACACCAAAAGTTAACTACAGTAGCACATAGTGAGAAAACCCACACTAATGTATTAATCTGTATGTAATGTGTACACAATACTGGCTGTCGCAAAATTACCTGGAATTTCGGAAACACTTTCCTTGATTTTTATTCCTTCACAATTGCATCATGCATGACAGCAGCCTTTGACGGTTCATTTTGTTTTGCACCATGTATAACAACAACGCCTTCCCACAAAGCATAAAAATAATGTAACAAAGGTCATAAATCCCCACAGCCACTACATCAAGCCATTTCCTCTTTCAAACAAGGCAGGTACTGCTGTCAAACATGAAAATTGAAAAATAAACTCCATGACATCATTCCTCCATTAGAGCAATGTTAAAACAAATGGTGGTCTGAGCAAATAAATTTTTCAAATTTCCAAACAATTATGTGACACCATTCATGTAGGACCTGAATCACTTGAAGCCTGAACTGCTTGAAAAAGTCCTCCGTCTTGGCCATGCCTAAAGCACTTTTCTGCAGGTGGATGGGGCTTCATATTTTCTTTTTTCTTGAAGACAGGGAGGGCTCTGCACAGGTAGCCAGCAGATTGGCTTGTAAAAAAAAGTGGCATCCAGCGATAATTACATGGCAGAGAAAGTGTCACAATCACTGCAAGAGTGAGTCAATGTTGGCAAAGGCGCATGATCCCAGGCCTGCCTTGGACATCAGCTTGAGTAGTTCTCGGGAGTGAGCAATTACAAGCTCCAGTGGTGGGCGACGGGGCAACTTCTGAGATTCTGTAAAAACAGACACTGGATAAGTAAGGAATTGATATGCTCACTTGTGGTGCCTGTCGTGAGCAGTAAACAACATATGTATAACAGTACAATCTAATTAATTAAAACCTTGCAAATTTAGAAAACTGGGTGATTCAGAATGACTAACTGATTGACCTTGCGAAATGTGTGCACTATCCTATGGCACCAAACACTTTTGTTTACTCAGATGCATTTTTCGCAGGATCTCTAATTCTGACAAGTGGTTGAGCATAGAGGCCTGTGATGAGATACCAGGAGCACAAGGTATTTGAGGACATAACACCCCCCCTTACGCGATGCCTTCATGAAAGCCTGTAAGGTACTGTAAATAAATAAATAAATAAATAATGATGAATTCACAAACAAAAACAATACTGCAGACAAGAACCAATTTTCAGTCTCCCTATGGACTGCGAAAACGTCAAAGAAAATGAATGCATGCCTTTAACTGCTCCAAGGGCTCAAATCGCCACAGCCACATCTGAAATAGCTTAAAGGCCTGCCAATACTATATTAGGCATCTTGGTGCTCGTGCTGTGACAGAAGACGGCTGGTGCGCACGTGTATAATTAAGGAACACATTTTGTGTCCCGTGATACCGGCCACTTTTCACTCTTGGTATGCTTCACAGCAATACATTGCATATGCTTGGCCGCGTAACACCGCTGTATTATGGTGAAGTTGATTTTCGGGAACTGGCATTCTGCAACGCTATTGGCAAGAATGATGAAGGCGGAGTCAGCGCCATTGCTGACAGTGGCCTATCCTTTAAATCAATAAGACGCCACTGAACAGCAGGATTGAAGCTTGAAAGCGATCGTTGAAGCAGCTAGGCCTAACGACAGCATGAAACGAATACTACTACTGCCAGCGGATTGGCATGATAGAGCGCTGGTTCAAGGATGCGAGATAATCATAATGGTGGCAGTGGTTCCAATTAATCCCATTTTGGACCTGCAGTCAAGGCAAAATGTCCAAAAAACTGAATGGTGAAGAATTTCAGCATTCAAAATTTGAAATTCTTAGATAGTTAAACCTCGATATAACAAACTTCAATATAACAAAATTATTGATGTAACGAAGTTATTGACTTTCTATAACTTCTTGTCCATAGAACACCATGAATTTTGAACCACACTATAACGAATTGTGTTTAAACATGATTTCATTATAATAAAATTTCACTGCCGTCACGAAGGAATACTAAGACAATAACTGGAAACATCTGCGGACGCAGATGGTCAAATAGTTGAATCAGATGCGGCTGCTTACGAACGCACCTCTCAAATCGGCCGACCGCCGAAGCGGAGCAGCGTCATGTTCCTTATAAAGTCCAAACGTGATAAGATCCTATCGCGCTCCGCGTGCTGTATGCTTTAGGTGCGAGTGAAAGTGTGTGAGGGTGAGCCAAGATGGATGGTGGCTTGATGAGCGCCGTTCTCCCGTGCGAACAAGGGGAAACGGGGGGAGGAGGGGAGCAAGCTTGTGGCAATGCCATCAAGCTCGCGCGAGGGTGAAAGGGGGGGCAGGTTGGCATGCGTCTCCTTTTCTAGCACGGCGGTGACTGCATTCGCCCTGTTATAGAGGTAATCTGCCGCATGTGCAAAAACTGGGTAAGCTGACATGGCCTGGCATTGTGTGCTGCCTTGCCTTGCGATTAGTGCTGGAGATTTGATGAGTTAGGAGTGGTACTCAATGGCACTCTACAGAAAGCTTGGCTGCAGAATCTGCCACTTGAAGCTGCTCCGCAATGGCCATAAATGACTTTTCAGTGTTCTCAGTAATCATAACCTTCACCTGCTGGAGAAACTCAACCGCCTGAATGACGTCTGACCACTGGCACGGCTATTACTCTTAAGGCCACTTTATAGTCCAACGTTCGTCGGCGTGCTCCGGCTGCAGCCGGCATTGAGATGTGACGTGCTGCCCAGAATGCACCGCGTCCGCGTCTCGTTGAGCAAGGAGGGCTGATGGCAGCACGTGCAGTGAGCTCGCAGTTTTGTATCATCATCCTGAAACTCCTAGTTTCGCATAAAATGCGCAAGTGTCTAGGCGACGCGTCGCGGTGCATGCATTGGACTATAGAGAGGTCGGTTTTCGTGCCACCGTAACGTGATGAACCTGGCGTCGCCAACCTCCACCGACGCTGCCTGACACGCACGCTGTGTCGGACCATAAAATGGCCTTTAATCATCGCACCCACATAAAAAAAATGTTTCCACCCAAAAAAAGAATATATTTGGAAACATTTAACACTTTCCTGCCCACAGGAAAAGCAGCAATTTTTGAATAGCCTCGTGAATACCTTCTTTCTTTCTTATCGCAGAGCATACTTGATAATTTAGTATATAGTGTCAAATTGAAGAGGAAGAAATTCTCTTTGAGACGGTACCATTCCTAAACACAATGTTTATTAAAAAGAATTTCAAAGGAAATATCTAAAGAACTTGTATAAAAATTAAAAGTTAAATAATAATGTCGCTGTAGCTTCGCACAGAAAGGCCTTAAAAAAATTTAAGAACATACGATTTCAACGCTAAGGACCTGTGCAATATTTAAGGAAATATCTTTCTATGCAAAAAATTCTTGAGATCTATATATTGTCACGAAGATAATTAAATTCAGGCTCGCCGACAGAGAACAGCCTTCTTTAATGATGGCCAACACTCAAGAGAATGCGCACAGACCTGCGCCCTTCGTTGTCTTCTTTCTGGCGATCTTGTGCCTTTAGTGGGCAGCTTACTTAGTGTCATTACTCCCCACGTGAAAAGCGACCGTTGTCTCTGGTCGGGGAGGGTAAAGGGCGACAGAGGGTGTGGGAGAGAGTTGATTAGAAGGGCACTTTTTCGCAGGCATAGTAAGGCTTCATCTGCACTACGTGGACAATCTCGGCTTGGGCCCGCCGTTGCATCGAGCTCATATTAGCACTCTGAGGGACGACCTCTTAGTTCACATCGCTGAGTCGCATGACGATCTTGTACGGGCCAAAGCATCTGCGCAGTAATTTTTCCGACAGCCCCTGATGACGGACGGGTGTCCACACCCAAACGTAGTCGCCGGGTTCATACTGAATGTTCTTTTGGCCACTGTTGTAACAGCGTGTGTCGGCACTCTGCTGGTTGCAGATGCGGTTGCGAGCAAGCTGTCGAGCTTCTTCGGCTTTCTGGACGATGTCGTCAGCATTGTCAATTCTTGTTGTTCCGTTGTCTACCGGGAGCATGGTGTCTAAAGCTGTTGTTACGCAGCGCCCATAAACCAGTTCAAATGGTGTGAATCGGGTGGTTTCCTGCACAGCCGTATTGTATGCGAATGTCGTATGGTAGAATTTGGTCCCAGGATTTGTGCTCAATGTCCACTTACATCGAGATCATATTGGCCATAGTTCTGTTGAGGCGCTTGGTTAGTCCATTAGCTTGTGGGTGATGAACCGTGGTTTTCCGATGATTGGTGTGGGTTAGCGTGACGATTCTCCTGCATTAAGTCGGCAGTAAACGCAGTTCTTCGATCGGTTATTAAGAAGGAAGGGGCCCTGTGACGTAGTACGAGTTCCTGGACAAAAAACATCGCGACTTCTGTAGCGGTTCCACGGGGTACACCTTTGGTTTCTGCGTACCGCATTAGGTAGTCCGTTACGACGACTATCCATTTGTTTCCTGCGGACGACGTAGGGAACGGACCGAGGAGATCCATTCCCACCTGTTGAAATGGTGCTGGAGGAGGGTCCAGGGGTTGCAGAAGACCAGCAGGTTTCAAAGGTGGAACCTTTCGCCATTGACAATCACGGCAGCTTCTCACGTTGCACTGAACGTACAAAAATAGTTGTGGCCAGTCATACTTCTGGCGAAGCTAAGTGTCCGGCACATGGGTCGTCATGACACGCCTGCAGCACTTCTTCGCGCAGTGGAACTGGGACGACAAGAAGGAACGTTTCTTGGCTGTTTTTGAAATTATTTTTGTAGAGCACGTCGTTCCGGAGGCAGTAAGAAGTCAGACCTCGTGACATCGGTCATGGGACAACAACATCGGCTCCCTGAAGGTATCTGATGAGGGGAAGCAATGTACTGTCTGCACGTTGGAGGTCAGCCATCTCGACAGTGTCTACTACACCAAGAAGCAAGAAATCTGGCACTAAGTCACTGGGCTTCCAAGGTATAGGTGCACGTGAGAGGCAGTCAGCGTCGCCGTGCTTCTGTCCGGATCAATATAACACTGTGACATCGTACTCCTGAAGGCGGAGGCTTCAACAAGCGAGGCAGCCTGAAGGGTCCCTAAGACTTGCAAGCCAACACAGTGAGTGGTGGCCACTTACTACGCGAAAAGGTGGGCAGTAAAGGTAGGGTCGGAACTTTCCGATGGCCCAAACCGACAGCTAGACCCTCTTTTTCAGTCGTGGTAGAGTTGACCTCCGCCTTTGTGAGACTGCGGCTCGCGTAGGCTAGTACTCATTCGGCACTGTCTTGCCAGTGACCGTGTATAGCACCGAGCCCCACGTTGCTGGCGTCTGTGTGGATTTCTGTGTCAGCCTTGTCGTCGAAATGCGCGAGTACGGGGGCTGTTTGCAGTCACTTCCACAATTCTGTAAAGGCTTCCTGTTGTTCTTCCATCCACTCGAAGGGTACATCTTCACTTGTTAGTCTCGTTAATGGTTCGGCGATCCTTGAAAATCCTTGGACAAAACGACAGTAGTAAGCACAGAGACCTAAGAATTGCTAAACTGCCTTCATGTCTGTTGGACGCTGGAACTCGACGACGACAGCTAGCTTCTCAGGGTCTGGCCGAACACCGCAGAGGCTGATTACACGTCCGAAAAACTTTAGCTCCTGAAAGCCAAAATGACATTTCTCAGGCTTGATAGTCAGATTTGCTTTGCTGATTGCGAGGAGTACATTCCTGAGTCGTTCTAGATGTTCATCAAACATTCTTGAACACACCACAACATCGTCTAAATAGACAAAGCACATCTGCCATTTCAGTCCAGAGAGAACAGTGTCCATCATCCGCTGAAATGTGGCAGGTGTGGAGCACAGGCCAAATGGTAGGACTTTAAATTCATATAATATATCAGGAGTCACAAATGCTGTTTTTTCGCGGTCACGCTCATGTACTTCGATCTGCCAGCAAGAAGACTTAAGATCCAACGAGGTGAAAAATTGGGCGTGGCGTAGACGGTCCAGAGTGTCATCGATCCGTGGCAGGGGATAAACGTCGTGTTGGTGACACTATTAAGCCGTCTGTAGTCTACGCAAAAGCATCGTGTATTGTCCTTCTTTTTAACCAAAACGACGGGTGACGCCCATGGACTTATGAACGGCTAAATCACGTCATCATTTAACATGTCTTGAACCTGGCACTTTATCACCTCCCTTTCCGTAGGCACAATGCGGTAAGGATGCTGACGAACGGGGTGTGCTGACTCGTCCATAGGAATGCGATACTTCGTAACGGAGGTGCGCCGTACTTTAGACTCGGTAGAGAAACAGCCAGAGAAGTCATTGACAAGGTCCAGTAGCTGCTGTTTCTGTCGTTGCAATAAACCGGAGTTAATCTGAATGCGGTCACTCAGGTTGACCTCTTTCGATGAATTAAGGGAAGCAGTTTCTAGCAAGGCGACATCAGTGAAGGCAGCAATTTCATGGAGGAAGGTGAGAGCTGTGCCTTGCGGTAAGTGCTGATATTCGTTGCTGAAGTTTGTCAGCAGGACTAATGAGTGTCTGTGCTGAAGCTGAATGAGGCCCCATGCAATGCAGATGTTCCGCTCAAGCATTAACGGAATGTTTGCCTCGGCGATGCCCTTATAGCCGTCGAATGCGTCGCATGTTACCAGAGTCAATAGGCTGCTTCTTGGTGGTACCGTTATGCTGTCTTCCGACGATGCGCAAGGCGTTTTCAATGTGATTCTCGTCGCCAGCATGGCTTGCTATGGCTTTTGCCGCAGAGAACGTCACGCTCGATTTTTCCAGGTTAATTATGGCTCGTTTCACCTGTAGAAAGTCCATGCTGAGTATTAAGTCCCTCGAAGAGCTGGGCAGAATAATGAAGACCTCGATGTACGTAAATCCACAAATATTTACCCGAGCGGTGCATCTGCCCACGGGAATAAGTAGATGCCCTCCAGCAGTACGGACCTGCGACCCAGTCTACTGTGTGAAAACTTTCTTTAACTTTGACACAAGCTCTCTGCTCATAATCGAGCTGTCTGCACCAGTGTAAATTAAAGCTGTGACTTCTTCGTCGTCTATGGTGACCAGTATGTCCTACGTTACCACTTGCCTTTCGGCACCTGAGTGTGACTGAATGTCGGTGTGTTGTCGTCGTGATGGAGGATATTCGATGTGCTTGGCGTCAGCGGCCTTACCTCCGGAGGTCGCTGGATTCAGTTTTCCGGGTTTGCAGGGCTGGGTGAACTACGTCTACGAGCGTCTCGATGAAATAAGGGACTTGGTGATCGGTATCGAGCAGGCGATGCAGAACGGGGCCCGTGCCTTCGCTACTCGAATGAACTGTCACGACTCATCTCCATCAGGTGCTGACCAGGTCATGGACGAGGTGCACCTGGAGGGAACCCGCGGAGGCCCACGCGTCAATAGGGGCACATCCTGTAGACGTGGTCAGCTTCTCCACAATGAAAACAGTGGGCTCCTGAAGTCAGGAGCCTACCAGACGTCACTTTTCCCGATGGACGGTGGACTGTGACGCCTGAACACTACTTCTGTTTGTTTGGAGGGGCGCATGACGTTTGAGGGGCCGTACAGCGACGGTCGTCATACGGCGTCCGCATAAGTCATTCAGATTGGCTGCCGCTGTTGTGGTACCTCGTAGCGTTCAGGAGCATGGACGACTTGCGTAATCTCGTCGCGCACTATCTCCGCCACAGAAATTCGGGTTGTTGGTGCGTTGGTTACCTGCATTTTGTGGAGCTCTTCTCTTACTACAGCCCTAATCATTTCGCGTAGGTCCTCGAGGTGGTTTTCGAAAGTCATGCTAGAGGGGCTGTGCAAAAGTTCCATCTCGTTGCAGTTGTATTGTCTGGCAAGCTGTCGAAGGGCCCTTTCCATTGATGTCGCTTCAGCAAGGAAGTCTGCAAGTGTTGTGGGCGGAGTCCGAATAAGTCCAGCAAAGATCTCTTGCTTCACACCTCGCATCAAACGTCGGACCATCTTGTCTTTCGCCGTTGAGACATCCGCACGTCTGAAGAGCCGAGCCATGTCTTCAGTATAAGTGTTGACGCTCTCGTTCGGGGCTTGGAATCTTGCCTGTATTGCCAGCTCTGCTCGCACCTTCCTGTCCATGTTGGAATATGTGGCGATCAGCTGCTGTAGAAATTCGTGCCACAAAGTCAATGTCGCTTCATGGTTATGGAACCACGTCCTCGCAGAGTCTTGGAGCGTGAAGTACACGTTGCGCAACTTGAACTCTTCATTCCATCCGTTGCATTCGGCGACTCGCTCGAAATGGTCAGCCAATCTTCCACGTCTTCAGTAGCATCTCCGTGGAATGCAATCGGCGTCTGTGGCTAGTTGAAGATGAACTGCGCCGGCGAATTAGCCGCAGCAAGAGACTGTGGGCTCAGGTTCATCATCCGGATACGATCGGGCAACAGACCGTGCTCAGGTTGGAGCCCTAGAAGACGGCAGCTGGTGCGTACGTGCACAGGAGTAATCTCTCCCGGACTATTCACTGGGGATGAGTCAGGGGTACGCTGCGGCTCTGGCAATGGTATCATATACCCTGCACCTCCACCAGTAAAATGTCACGAAGATAATTATTTCGAGCTCGCCGACAGAGAACAGCCTTCTTTAATGATGGCCGACACTTAAGAGAATGCGCGCACACCTGCGCCCTTCGTCGTCTTCTCTCTGGTGATCTTGTGCCTGTAGTGGGCAGCTTACTTTGCGTCAATATCAGCATATGACAGCTTTGAAACGGCTCGGCGAAGTAAGCCAATCTCTGTTCTGAAATCTGAAGAATAGAAGTTGTCTTCCACATCAGTGCTGCTTTCGAAGTCCAAAAACTTGCGAGCAGATGCACTGAAACTGGTAGAAATGCGACATTTCCATGCATGAGCAGCACGCGACGCAGACACCATCATGGAAACTACAAGCACTTATTGCAACGACCACACATCATTCTTCAAAAACGGTTTAAAAATCTGCATGCAGCAGAAGAAGAAAAGAAAACTGAAAAGTGAAAGTTGCATGCAGCAGAAGAAGAAAAGAAAACTGAAAAGTGAAAGTAAATACAGTAAAACCTCGTTACAAGAGACACTGAAGGGACCCAGGAAACATGTCTCTTGTAACCAAAAATTCTAAAAACACCGAGGAGTCGGATTGGATCACTTTATATATACATAAGCATCAAAGTGTGTTTAAACACATCTACAGGAAATTGCTCAGGATGGCTTAAAGAAGTCATTCATAGTGGTTTGTTTTTTACTGACTGCAGAATGTATTAGCATTCTTTCCAACTTCTGGATGTAAAGCACTTTACTTCGCAAGTTTCCTATTGCTCTCAATATCGTTGGAGTGCTCGTAGATGTTCCTCAGCCTCAATTGCCAACACTTTCTGCCCTACAATGTCCTCGTCGTCATCTTCCTGCTCTGGTTCATCCTCTAGGGCACATGCACCATTTACTTGTACGAGGATTGCATGATTGCATGAACCAGGCCAGTCGCGCATCTGCCCGCATTCACATGGCACTGTTTGAAGAGAGCTGCCTCATGGAAACATGGCGATGGCTCCGGAGTCCGACTACCGGCATACAAAGTGACCAGCACCGCGGACACTGCGACGGAAATGCAACTCAATGGTACTCTGTCGCAGAGTCATTACGGGAGCGCGACAGCAATTATAAAAGCATAATGACAAAAAGTTCAGTGCAACTTGTAGTTGCAACCATGCAAGGAATGACATCCAGCTGCAGAACGGAACAGAATCAAGCCAAGGGAATTAAAATTGCAGCGCATACCAGTTGGTACGACGTTGACTGCGTTGTGTGAGCGTGCCTCTTCTAAATAGTGAAAAATTTACTCTAGGGACCTAAAAAAGTTGCCCTTAGTAACCGAGTGTCTCTAGTATGCAATGTTGTTAACATGGCGAACATAGGAAAAACAAACAAATTATTTTCAGATGTCTCCTATAACTGAGTCTCTTGTAACAAGGTTTTACTGTAGTTCCTAAATAACCCAATAAATGGCGCTAGCTGTCTGAGAGCGCTAGGAAAGCGACAAAATATAAATTTGCAACCACTGATAGGGGGCCTATCGATGGGAATAGGCGCAGACAGGAAAGTGTTAAGAAGGTGGCGATGTCCAAGTCACTGTGGTCTGCGTGTAAGGCAGGCTAGGACAGTGAAAGGCTTCATCTCCTGTGTGACACTGTAAGCTGATACCTTGGATGCAATACAAGTCGTGTTATAATAAAATGTGAAGACCCTAGCACCATTTTTTATTCTTTTATTAATTGTTTGTTTTGTCCCTACGTCCAAAACGCATTAGGCAGGCGAAGTCCCAATTGGACTTGCCGAGGATGCGAGCGCCACCCGGATATTACTTTCGCAAGTAAAATACCTGAGCGCGCAGCTCAGACAGGCGACAGGGGGGGGGGGGGGGGGTTGGTGAAGACGAAGTAATAAGGTGCCTAGAACAGGGGCGTAGCCAGGGGGGGGGGCTCAACCCCCCCCCCTCCCCGAAATTTTTTGCGCACCCCCCCCCCCCTCCCCACTTACTCACCCTTTGTTCTCGCCGCTTCGTGCTGACATAATTCAAGAAACCGGTGCTACTACCACAATTTCATTCCTGGGCGCTTCCGTTTGGGTTGTTAATTTACAGCAAATCATGTCTGCATATGGAAAAAACTGTCACGGTGTTTGTCAAGGCTTTGACACTATGCGAGGTTTTGGGCGAGAATGTGGTGGCCGCATTCTGAAGCAACAAACGTGCAACAAATGAAGCAACAAATGCGGCAGCCGCATTTTAGATGAAGGCGAAAATGCTCGAGGCCCGTTTACTTAGATTTAGGTGCACGTTAAAGACCCCAGGTGGTCGAAATTTCCGGTATACATTTCCGCCGCTTCCCTTCAGGTGCCGGTTAGGCCGCGCTCGCGCGCAGGATCTTAGGCTACGTTCACACTAGGTCTCGAAGCTGGCGGAAGCGGCAAAATCTTGCAAAAATCCGCCCGCCTGGCGGCAAAACAGGCAGAAAAACAGGCGGCGAGCCAAATCGGTCTCGGACCGATTTTTTCGCCATGGCGAAGCGGAAACGCGACGGAAAGTCGTTCTGCTCGACCGGAAGCTACACTAGCATGGTAACATCCGGTCGTAAAATTGAACATGGCACCAAAAGTGTAGGCTGCAATGCTGATCGACGCGATCAAGAACCACCCCTTGCTCTACGACAAGAGTGGTACTAAAACGTACTGTCAGCAATACTCGCGATAGTATTCAACGTCGCGCGACCGGAGGTGCGGCAACGAAGCCTTCTAACACTTTAGCAAAGCCAGGCGAACCCACTACCGCCGTTTCAGAGGTGTCCGCATCTTCCGTTTATTCATTGTCCATTTCTAGAGAACAAGTAGGTAAAAGTAAAAAAGCCATTTCTTCTTCCACTTCCATGGCCGACAATAGTTAGATTCCTCGTTGGCGCTCCATAATTCTCCTCGCACGTGCAGGGTATGTTGCAGTAGTGACTGGGTGCTTTTCTCGTCGCGACGATAGATTGGGAGCGTAGGTCTCAAGTAGGACGCGCAGGCTTCGGCGAGCCACAACACAAGGGCCAGCCCGGGTTTTAGCTTTGGTGTTCCCGTTGCCAAAGCTTTGGTGTCCTGGAGGCGCCGACAATAATACGAAATGATGAAATGTTATTACAACTTCTCAATAAAACCTATTAATGAAATATAATCACGCCTAGGCACCAACCTGTGACTCAGCGCTACCGCGCTCGTGTGAGGAGAATTCCGGAACGCCAATGAGGAATTTACCGAAGGTCGCAGATGACACGCGAAGTTGCGCAAAATTTTGATGACGGGTGGGTCAATGAATGAACATACCGCTCGAAATAATGCGATAATGAGCGCCACCACGCCGACAAACGTACGCAGACTAGATGGATGTGGACGAAAGCGGCAGCGGCGGTAGCAAAACAAATGTGAACAACTTGGACATGCGCGGAAAAGATTTTCCGGCCGGTTTGGCCTTTCCGCCCGCTTGCCGCTTCCCAAGTGTGAACGTAGCCTTAGTCTGCACGCGAAACGTCTCTTGTTTGCGACTGCGCCCCTACGGAAGGCTGGTAGTTACTGTTGTGTTGTTGAATCCCAAGCCAGCAATTACGGAAGGCTGGTAGTTGCTGTTGCGTTGTGGAATCCCAAACCAGCAATGTACACACGAAGTGGTTGATGCCAGCAGTGAAATTCCACCGACTCGCAACAGAGTGCACGAAACAGACAGCCGACAAACAATGATTACTGCTGTGCGCAGTACAGCATTAGTAAACTCTTGTTGCAGGCGCCGACAGTTCTCGTCGGAGTTCACGCGTCCTGAGAAATTGATTAGGTGCACTATGCACTGAACAAGACCGGAGTTCATTCCTGCATCACTAGTACACCAATCAGTCGAGATTCTGTGAGGTACAAGGCCGCTTCCTGTTAGCACCGGCGTAAGTGAAGCCGAAATGAGTTGCACGCACTACTTAAAATGCATACACATGCCATATCTATGCTGTGCGGTGAAATATTCTGTACAATTCCGAATCTGTTGACGTAAAGGCAAATGACGGCTGCACGCTCGCACACAGCGGAAGACACAGCGGCCCATTCACTTGCCGCAGGAAATGCAACCCTCTCGTATGAGGGAGCAGGGCGACGAAAGCTTCGAAAAAAAAAAAGCCTTACGCGTTTTTGCGCGTATTTAAGTTTTCTAGCGCAAAGACGCAGCGAACAAGCTATTGCTATGTGAGTAGGTATAGCCTGGTCACATGTGCATTTTCGCGTGTATATCCGTCCTTGACTTGTGAAATGCACTTCACCCCGACGAGGACGACGCCATGTACGCTTGACGGACATTAACGATTCACAACGTCTTCTCCGATCGGGCGGGTCGTCTCAATGATGCGTTTTCGAAGACTGGTCTATTCAGTGGTGCGACGAGAGGCCGTTGCTCCAAACGCCCACTGTACCTGTCGTACTTACTGTGTTTTATTGCGCTTACTTTACTTTTTACGTAATTTCTTCACAAGCACACGCACACGCGAGGGGGGGGTCCCATGTCTTTGATATACATGTATGGAGTCTCCTTAAACTACCGCTATTTATTATCGATCACATCACGTAGAGGGAAGCAAACGCTTGCCCCCCCCCCGGTCGGACCGGTAAACCCCCCCCCCACGAAAAAAATTTCTGGCTACGCCCCAGGCCTAGAAAGATATATACTAAGAATGTTAATGCCTGCGGCAATTCGAACTCATGTTCTCGAATACCTCACGCACATGGTAGATGCCACAGAAACCAACAACAGTGGAGAAAACTGGTCTGAATATGTTCACCCAGCAAATTTTCAACTAAATGAATGTGATAAGAAACAATATTGACAGCAGGCTCATCGATGAATTACTCAGAGATATGCTATCTCTGTTACGAAAAAAAAAAAAAAAGATGTGTATGAGACACTATTGCACCATGCAAAACAGGAGGTTGAGAGGCCCCTGTTAATATGGAGAAGTTTTATGCGAGTTTTCGTGATAGCCGGCATATGCTGCATCATTTGTCGAAACCATAGGCAAAGCACATATTTTGTATATTTAACCTTTCTCTTTTTTTATTTTCAGTAATCTTCATTAAAACCACAAATTATTTTTTGTTTACACTTTCAGGTATTAAAAAAATCTCGCATACAAATTTATGTCTGCTTTGCTTCAATTAAAAACACCAACACTTAAAACACAATATGATGCATCATAGTACATAGTTGTGAATAATAATTTTTAAAGCACTATGAAACAAACACTCGCAATAAGCATAATTTTGGCAGTAAGAAAATAGTAAAAAAAATGGTAGAGAATCTTATGCAGTAAGTCTTTGAATGAAAAACCAGTTCTGCGGAATCATGCCAAGCGGAGAAAGGTTCATGGAAGGGGAAAATTGTCATTCACCCAAGTGTAGCCTGAAGCTAGAAAGGAAACCCCTGCGGGTTTCTCAGAAATAAAGCTTTGTAGTTAAGAAGCAATTCGTCCTGGTCCAGGATTTGAACCAGGGACCTACGCCTTTCTGGGGTGGTCGCTCTACTGCTGAGCTATCCATGAGGGTAGCAGATCACAGAGCAAAGGTGAATTAATCGACAACTGAAAGCACAGGACCATTGAATATGGCAAATCAGTTCTGTGGAATCCTGCAAGGTTCATCGGATGAAGGTTCATGAAAAGAAAAAATTGTCATCCACCTGAATGCAGCAAGAAGCTACAAATGAAGCACATACGGGTTTCTACAGGTTTCCTTTGCAGCTTCGTGCTACACTCGGTCAGGTGCATGACAATTTTTTTCCTTCGCTTGAACCTTCCGTAACCTTGCGGGATTCCGCAGAACTAATTTGCCATATCCAGTGTCCCTGTGTTTAAAGCATTCAATCAATTCGCCCTCACTCTGCAACCAGATAGCCTCCTGGTTAGCTCATATGGTTACGTTGTAGTGCACGTTAAAGAACCCCCGGTGGTCAAAATTAATCCGGAGCCCTCCACTACGGCGTGCCTCATAATCAGAACTGGTTTTGGCACGTGAAACCCCAGAAAGAAGCTCATACGGTAGAGTGACCGGCCCAGAAAGGTGTTGTCCCGCTTTCAATTCCTGAACGAGGAAGAATTTTTCTTTAATTGGGAAGCTTTATTTCCAAGAAAACTAGAGATTTTCTTTGTAGCTTCGTGCTACACTCAAGTGGATGACGATTTTTCCCTTTGATAAGCATGAACGTGACACTGTTTCTTGAACTCTTTCTATTTATCTAAGCATCTTTTACTCATGCATACATTTTAAAAGTAAACATTATTGTGTAGTAAAACTGTAATTCTTTTAGCAGCACTCCCCTAACAACAAATTAGGTTGACCATAATCTCACCTAAAATCGCACTGTTCAGCGCCGCACAAACAGGTTCCCTTTCAACAGGGTCAAGCTGGTATCCAACGGGACTGCTCCAGGGATCTGCATAGGCTAGCAAACTGTAGGCATCCTGCACAAAGAAAGAGTGCAGTCGTCTTTAAATATTTACCATTTGGAAATAGCACCACTGTCCTTGAAGGAATGATAAGGTATCCAGACTATAGGACAGAGGTTAGGTCCACTATAACAATGCGCAAGTTGGCGAGCAAAAGAACATGGAACCGTTCATGCCGATGGCAGGAGCAGAAGAGACTATATTTTATTCTTCTTCTTTTTGTAACCTCGCAGCATGCAGCACGAGGAACATGTGCATGCCCATGCACCTGAGCGCGCTATAAATAAAAGGCGGCTGATAAAGATGACGCTGGCCGCTAGACAGACATCAGGAGAGATGGCGGTGCGCTGTATTAATATTTTTTTTTTTACTTATGCATCAAATGTCTTGCCATTTGATTCAGTTGACAGACAAGATTCCTTTATAGCTGCACAATTGCCAAGAATGATGTGCACTGACATGGGATATGGGAAAAGCAAACATGGGAGTGAAAGATCTCCCATGCCACAGACACTGTTTTGCTCAATATGATCAATACTATATTTTGTTCACGAAGAAATGAAAATACTTGATTGGTTGATTAACACACTTACTATTACATGGCAGAAGAGCAGCCCTCAGCATTTGTCTTTCCCAGGTGGTTCCCTACCATCCTTAACCCCTTAAGTGTTTATTTTTTGAAAATTTCCTCACCAAAAGTGCCTATTTTTTTAAATGCTGATTTCGAATCATATTGTACTAAAAAGCAACTACTCAATGTGGAAAAATATTTGCCAGTCAAATGAGACTAAGAGACTTTTGTCTATCGATATGTTTATCTCTGATATGTATGCCGAGCAGTAGTTCAACAATCGATCCAAAAATGGCCAACCTTGCACAGCTCTGGCTGTGGATGGCCACTAAGGTCGGTGACGCTGGCATTATCCACAAAGTGCAGCATTCACATTATTAGCAGGAACCGGTTACAGGGTATCACTTCTCCGAAAATAGGTGTGAACAATAACTTGTTCTTGGACCAGTACCACTGCTGCCAGGGCTTGTGAACTATATCCTGCATTAGCAGGAGTGCAAGGAACACCCACATCTCTTCCTTTGTCACTGGTACCCATTTTTTGAGGTGGGAGTGTTCACTGGGACAAGAGCATTTTAGCTTTTCAGCCACGTTGCAATTGGTTTCATTGACCACTAATGTAATCAGTTCATCGTCAAGAAACTGCTCTATGTACTCCAGACGGTCATCTGGCGATGTCAGATTGAAAGCCTTGCCTAGAACGGCCAAAAATGGAAACCAAGGAGGCTTTGCGCCAGTATTGTCGACATCAAGCTGCACCCACTGATGAGCACTCGCAATGTTCGCTTCAGAGATGTTTTCATAATCACCAGAAGAACTGCCAAATTCAGCGTCATCGCTGCCATCTTCACTTCCGGACACAGGATAAACATTGGTATCCGAATCATCTTCATTGGAAGAAAATGACGAAGATGAACAGCTACTTTTTCGGGTTGACGAGCCAGCTATGCATGTGTCACCGCCACTGGACGCCATGTTTCAAAAACACAGCGCTCCTGCCGCAGGACAAACCAAAATAGTCAAGTGAATGCTTCCATCTGGTGGGCGATACGTGATCTAAGCTGTAGACGAGCGCTTCTCGTCCTGGACACTCAAGAGGAGAACCTATTCTGGTAGGATGAGCTGTGCTCATGCAAAACAGTTTGGGGACACTTTGGCTAGGACGATTTCTGCTCGTCCGAAACACTTAAGGGGTTAAAAGACTGACTGAGACCAACCAGTGTTGCCAACAAAAAGTCAAGAAAACGTCAAGTAAAGCGTCAAGAAACCACAAGATAACCACAGTTTGAGGCTTACAAAACCATTAAAAGACACTTAGAAATCATAGTGCTGTAAGACATATAGTCAGTGTGTAAATTTTTATGTGCATGCATAGCAGTCAACTGAAGAAATGGCAATAAAGAGAAAGGTTTCTCTTGGCGCAGAAAGCAATTGGCGTTATAAGAATTCTTTTTTTGTGAGACCACAAACCGTGGAAGTATATTATAGCCTCATACAAAATGTTGTACTTTGCAATAGCAGCACTTCACTGGTTTTTAGTCAGTTGGAGCTTCCAGCAATCGGTCTGAGTGCAAGTCGTTGTAGATAGTATATTTTTTCAATAGGAATTTTGCATGTAGTATTTCACTGGGTTCATACTTCTATTAAAACTTCATTAGTTCCCTAGTTTCCTTGAAATAGTGGCCAGGAAAAGTGCTCACAACCTGACCTCGTTAAGGCTGTAGAAACTGCTGGTGCTTTTGCTCAAGGAGGGCATATAAAGGAAGTAATGTGAATCGAGGAATAACTTGATGATTACAATAATTTGTCTTATATTAAAAATAACACAGGCAAGCAGTGTCTTCACAACATATGGAGCACCAGTAAGTGTTACATATTGTATTACTGGCAAAAAGAAGCTAACATAACCAAAAAACTGTAAAAAAAGAAAAACACTGTCCGCAAAGCAATATTTCTTCTTAGTAAGCATAGCAAAAGACTGCAAAATTTAGCAATTTAGCAACACAAGATCACGAGAGGGGGTGATGCACGCATTTCTTTTTTTTTTAAGGTTTTCCCTGAGAAACACCTTTTGTTGTATGGATACACACTTCATTAACGATCATTTAGCTTTAGATGCAACAAACAAGCAGAGGAAAATTATCCCAACACTCACACTGTCAAAAAGCACTTCATAGAGCACTTCATAAATTCTGTAACTGTGCGCTAAACATGCAGTGATTCTGTAACATTGTTGGTAAGTGGTTGATCATGATTGTGCTCCTTCTGCAAGAAACCACAGCAGCTAGTTCACTGCCGAGTGCCACACACCTGGATCATCTTTCGGTTGGCTTTGTTTGTTCCATACTGGTGCTTGAGCTGAACGCTCATCAGATGAAGCTCACGGCCAAACTGCAGCATACGCTCCATAGCTGCTTGATTACCTCCACAGAGCTGCCGCTTAGGTGGGTCAACCTCTGCATAGGCACATTCGAATAATTTGAGTCAGCAACAGCTGTCAATGCTTACCAGTCATGCTTTCTCTATAATTAATTTTTTATGGCACACAGAGAACACACTCCTGTTTATTCCTTTTTTTTTTTAACATGAACTCATTCACTGAACGTGAACAAGATAGAAGATGAAGCACAAAGACAAAGACAACACTAGATGAAATATGCACATGGCAGGTTTGGCAAAATTGTGATCCCTTAGTGCAACTGGCAACAAAAATAAGGTATAGTGAATAAAGTGGAATGGTAAGGAAAGTGGAAACTAAGCACAGCAGCATTATGGAAAGGCTGATGACCTACACAAAGAGGCACAGATTTGTGATTCAATCGCATTATATACAGTGACAAATGCATGCAAGGTATACGAGTGTGGCCAATGCATGCAGACAGACTTCAGCCTTAGCACACCAAGACGTGCATGAACTGTCTCTGAAATGCGGGAACTGTAAGTGCTCTCCTTTTTACTCCATACATAATGTCAGACACAATTTTGAATCCTGATGTAACCTTCACAAAAACTCAATTGCACTGATGGCTATTGACAAGAGCAGACATAAACAATATAGGAAGATTATCAGTCTATTCCACAGCCACGGCCGCTCGATGAAAAACACGGTGCGGCTTGCCGCGTCGCGGCGCAGGCAATGGGCGAGAGCGTGAAAGCGCAGTTGACAGTTGTCGCCGCATTTCGCTAGGAGGGCGCCAGTAGTAGGGGAGGGCTCCACGCGACGCGCGGGTGGGAAGGCGCGCGCGTTCAGCGGGTAGGTCGAGATAGTGGTTGTTTTTCTCCACATGAATCGCTCGCACTGAGTGTCACGCAAAACAGTTTGCGCATGTGTGATATTTTATGCGTTAGGCAAAATGGCGCGCAACTGTGGTGTGCCGTTGTGTTCCACGAATGCATCGAAGGACCCGCAAATACGCTACCACGAGTTTCCCATTAACGCAGAACGCAGGGCAGCATGGTTGCGAAACATTTCTCGTGAAGGACCTGGCGGGAAGGGAACAGTATGGCAGCCGAATGACAGGTCCCTGGTGTGCGCCTTGCATTTTACGGAGCAGGACTACAAGAAGACCGAGAAGTTGAGGATACTTTTGCCAACGGCTGTGCCGACAGTGTTCCCCGATTATCCAAGCTACATGAGCACGAGGAGCACGCCTGCTCCGAGGAAAAAGCGGCCACGCTTGGAAATAGAAGACGACAATGCGCAGTCGCGTGCCTAGTGCTCGGGCAATGCTGCTTCAAAAGACAGGCCTGTCATTAGCCAAAACGGCTCGTCAAGTGACAGCACTGAAGCCACGACGGCCAACAACTCCGAACTAGGGAATGAAACGTGTGTGGAAATTGCATCATTTTCAGATGCATCATGTCAAACTACATTCGACCTTGTTAAACTGACAGAAGAAGCTAAAAAAAAAAAAAGACGCGCTGCTTCCAAGCGAAGATTGCTCGTATGAAAGGAGCACTGCAGGCGCTTCAAGAAAAAGTGGATGAGGATGAGGAGCGCGCACTGTTTTATGAAAATAACACGGATATTGCCTGTTTTATGAAGGTGCTCAATGGTGCTGCGCAAGATGACAAGACTGCCGAGTTCGTTAGAAACCAAGTCCGCAGTTTCTCGACGAAGCCCCACTAGAGTGACGTCATTCTAAGGGAATGTGTAATTTGGAAGGCATGCTCCAACAAAGGTTATGAGCATGCAAGCTCCAGAAATCTCCCTTGTCGCTCAACGCTCCAGAAATATGTAGGCCATTCAACAGGTGAAATCGGCGTCACTTCGTTGATAAAGGAGCGGCTGTGCATCAAATTCAAGGGTCTCACTGGTCTCACTCTTACGAGCGCTTCTTGTCAACCTAGCAGGAAATGTTAATATGTCTGTTGAGCGTCTCATACGCTTGGCTCAAAAACCTCTGGCCAGCAAAGTGCTGCGCCTGTGATTCCAATAACACAGTGATCCTTTTTTCACGCACGTGCAATAAAGCAATTATGACTGCCCTGATGTTCACAATGCTTTTGTTTCTAAGGTGTGAGCAACAATCATTCCGGAAATACAACCGCACCTGTCAATGAGCGACTCTCCTGTTGCAAAAATAACTGTAGCACAAACATACATTATCGAGGGTGAACAGCGCAACGGCAACAAAAGAGAGAAAACATGACGCGAAAAATCGCAACTCGCACGAGCAACCACTTCAGATAAAACTAACACTTGCTATATTTAGGTTGAAGCATCGCCGACGCACATTCGGTAGGATGATTACCAATATAGTTAACGCTATAGCAAGTTTATTGTAACCCTTTAAAAACTAACAAGTGCATAGCAGCTGCGCTGTCAAGCTGCGATGCGCCGCAATAATTTCGGCGCTCTCGCTTTCGGTCTCCCCAGAGGCTCCCCTACTGGTGGCGCGGCGGCGGCAGCCCGGAGCACTAGGCGCGCCACGCAGTATCCGCTCCACGCGGCAGGCCGCACCGTGTGTTTTTCATCGAGTGGCCGTGCCACAGCACTTGCTTCTCATTCAGCTTGTATTGGCAAGCCCATACTTTTCGTAATTGCCAACTTCAATGCAGAAAAAGAAATACTGCCAGATAGTTATGTTCTATGAACAGCTCTAACAAATAAAAGCTCATTAATGACCAAACGGATCAAAACATCTTATGTCCAGTGCTGGCCACTGAATCTGCGATCTTCACCTTACAGCAGTGAGGTGATTAGTAGACTAAATATTTCCTTCAAACCACAATAAAAAATAAGTAGAGCTGAAATTACATGACCACAGAGCCTAAGGAAGCAGACACTCAGTGGCTGCTGAAGCCTATCCAATTCACAAGTTAGGCAGTGGCTTATTTACATTGGAGCAATTAAATAGAGAAAATGATCTAATGCACTACTGCGAGATCTTCAGCCAAGTGTGAAATCTTCTTTACCCACCGTGCACCTGTGGTACGGACCTAGACAATACAGTGAACAGCGTCATCAATGGTTGAAACTTTGTTGGCACCACATGAAGTAGACAACAGTCAAGATGAAATGCTAAATGCATGGTGCGATCAGCATCTTTTGCTATAGCTTTTAAAGGACTGTATTTTTTTTTTCTTAGGTAACTTAAGGCACAACCTTGCACTTGGACACTATAAAGGTTTGATGTACACAGTAGAAAAGTCAGAAAATATAATAAGGGGAACATCAAGACACATTGTTAGGCTGTAGATTTGGGCAAGTTGTTCATCTATCCTGACAACTAATGCAGAATGAGAACATGAAGAAAAGAGCGCATGTTCTTGTCTGTGGTTTTCATTGGTGTCTGTCCTCATCCCTGCACTGTTATTCAAAATCAAGACGCACGCTCACGAAAAGGGAGGGAGGGGGGGGGGGGGAAAGTCAGACTGCACACCTCTCAGTTAGAAGAAAAAAAAAAAAAAAACCTTATCACTTTCATTAATTGGAAGTTGGCTTTTTGTAATATTAAGACTAAAACATCTAATGTTCCTCAACCTAGACTCGGGGCACAAAGCTGTAAACATTAACTTCCTGTTTCACCGGCTGCACAAAGATTCCACTAGTCTTGGCTAATGCATTAAAGAGACCAGAAACCAATTTTCAAGGTGCCCATTTTTTTAGTGCAATAGAAAGCACATCCCCCACAGTGCTCAATCCTGCAGTGTTTATGCGAAAAAGACTTTGGATAATCTTTTGTAGGAATGTTTGTCATGAGGGGTCGTGTTCATGTTTATGCTGTCCTATACCAGAAAGAGACATGCGTGCTGGCATAAGAAAGAAGCCAGCTGCAGCTGTAAAGAATTCTTCTGTTTACCAAGGTGATCATCCTATGGCCCATGACATCAGCACTGTTGATTTAATTCTACTGTAATATATACATGCGTTCGTTATGTCCTGTAACATGCTGCGGCCATTTCACCCCCATCTAAGCGAAGACTTTTTAAAAATGAAGCGACAGTTTTACATACGACTGGACTTCCCCTTTTGGCAGTGCTGACACTCCTTCATGGCACAAGAGTTGATAGGATTTTGTAGCTCACAGGGAGACAACAGAACAGAAAGAGGCTCACAAACTCGCATGCCCACAAAAGCATTTATATGTGCTGCAATGCGGTTCATCATGCTAACCATTATAGACAGGTGAAACTTATACAGTAGAACCCCACTGTTACGTTTTTTACGGGACCGTAAAAAAAACCCGTAAGAGCCGGGAAACGCAAGAGCCAGGAAACAGGAAAAATTGAGAAATGGGAGTAGTGTTGAACTGCACACAATATTTTAATTCTTATGTGCGACAAAAAGTAGTTTCGCCCAACAGCCGAAGTATCGATTGCGATGAGCTATACAAAGTAAGAATAGTAGTTTTATAGTCTGTATAAACTTGTAAACATTCGGTTATTAACTAATTAACAAACATGGTGTCAGCGCCCACAGGCAAACTTGAACACATCACACTCGATGAGAGCGGACACGCGCAGTTAAGCGCCGCTGCAGAAGCGAGCGAAGTGAACTTCGTGCTGTTGTCTATCGCTTCAACCCAAACTGAGCGCCGAGAACACGCAGCACGCACAAAGCCACGAGCCGCAGACGCACCTACACTGCGTAGAATCTGCCCCCACGCAGATCGCTTTCAAGACACGGCCCGCGGGACCGCGCGCCGCCGCGCAGTATGATGCCAGAGCACAACGCTGCCCGCTATCCCCCCCCCCCTCGCTGGTGCCTCGAGCGCAACGGAAGGAGGCGCGCTTCCTCCCTGCTTTTCTTTCGCGCGCGAGACGCGGCCGTCGGCTCCCCTCACACGCTTTCACTCACACATACAGCATACGGCGCGCGGCGACGTATGCTGTATGTGCGAGTGAAAGCGTGCGAGGGGAGCCGACGACTGGGTCTCGCGCACGAAAGAAAGCATACGGCGCGCGGCGACGGCGTTATTGCCCTTGGACTTTATACGGAACATCTATGAGCCAAAACCAATTTTAGGGCCGCAACGCGTCATAGACATCATCTTTAGATAGCAAAAGCGGATATCAAAGGCCATACTTTTGCTGGCGGAAACCGAAAATACGTAATAAATGTCACCCCCAGCACTTTGGGTGGCCAATGCCATCGTCAAGCAACCAAGCCAAGCGACATGAAAAGTCAAAACCCAAACTCAGGCCGGCGCGGTGTGGCAGTTCGCAACGTATGATGCGGGAACGGTCCCACAGTTGCGACGTAACAGCGGGGTTACCAATGCATTGGGTTCTATGGGAGCTATGCCGGGACCGGCCGAAAACGACGTAACAGCCGGGAAAACGCAGCACCTGGGAACGTAACAGCGGGGTTCTACTGTATAAAAATTTTTGCTTTGAAAGCTGCGAAAAGAGGGGTGTGTGACTTATACAAGGGTACAACTTATAGTCTGGAAAATATGGTATGTTTATCCACCACAAAAGTCATAACATTTATGCTTTGTGACAACTTCTTCAGAATGAATCAATGAATGAATAAAAAAGAGCCATGCCAACATGATAACCCCAAATCAGGCTGATGCAACAGCGCAACTATGCAGTGACGTCTCAAGGATGAAGGCAATATATGACCACTAGTTGAGAATCCATTCTCGAGGATTGGCCAAGAGTGGGCACACACCTAGTGGCACATACTTAATTGATAAATCTATGAAAATCAAATAAAAGAATTCATTGAATATTGAATATCTGCTGTGGCACATACAGGCTTGGGGACTGGAAGAAGAAGAGAACGTTTTTCCTTGTCTGGTTCCGGTAAAGACGTGGACTCCTGGCAGTCTCTGTTGTTTCGCCCATGACATTACTGGTGGAGGGAGCTGGGTAAATGCACCTTTGCTCCCAAGTTTCCACCCTCACTCCTTGCACCTTACAGACAGCCGCAGCTCCCACAGCAAGAAGCAGCCGCCGCCTGCAAGGACTACCACCCAAATTTGTTCCCTTGTCATCGCGACTGGAAATAAGGATGTCAACAACCACTACAAACCAGGCGAGCCAAACCCACGATGCCCAGTCTTCTCTCCTGCATGTTTTTCATGCGCCACAGACACCCAGACTGTTCCACGGAGACACTTTTGAGGATGTTGAAGGCTGGATGGACCACTTCGATTGGGTTACCAGCATCAACGAGTGGGATGATGTTTGCAAGGTGCAGAGAGTTTACGTCACGTTGGAAGACTCTGCAAAGACTTGGTACCATGAGGGTTCCTTTGCGACATGGCAAGAGTTTAGCTGACAGCTCTGCGATGCGCACCACAACGCCGAAAGAAAGGAGAGAGCTGAACTAGCCATGCACCACAACGCCGAAAGAAAGGAGAGAGCTGAATTAGCCATCTCTTCAAGGAACTAGCGGCTAAACGAGAGAGTATCAATGTTTGTCGAGGACATGCTTAGTCTTTTCAGGCGCGCAGACCCTGCAATGTCCAAGGAAAAGAAAAATTAAAATTATGGGGTTTTACGTGCCAAAACCACCATCTGGTTATAGTGGGGGACTCCGGACTAATTTGTACCACCTGGGGTTCTTTAACCTGCACCGATATCTAAGTACACAGGTGTTTTCTGCATTTTGCCCCCATCGAAATGCAGCCAAGAAGGTGCGACATTTAATGCGTGGAGTCAAGGAACAGCTTTTCGCCAGACTCGTACGCAATCCACTAACAACCATGGCCGAGTTGGTGAGTAAAGCAAACGCGATGGAGCGTACTCTCTAGCAGCATTCGTCACAGTATGAACGCCATGACATCATGGCCACTGCATGCTCTACTGGGTTCGACAGCGAGAAGCAGGCCCTCACAGACTTTATACGAAGTGTTGTGTGTGACGAACTGCGACAACTCCAAGCAGTGAGACCAGTGGGACCCCAACTACCCGTGACGGCACTTGCAGACGTCATCCAGAGTGAAATCAGACAAGCGGTGACCTGAGGTCCCCGTCCTAACATATGCGGCGATGCGGCGGCATTGAGGGCTCCTGCACCGCCATCTACAGGTCCCATCATGCGGACAGTGGACCAAGACTACACACCTGTTCCCAGACACCCCTTCGCATCCCGCTACCCGTCTCAAGCACCCAAAGGTACCTACGTATCTACCAGCTACGTATCTACCACCCAATTATCAAAGACAGCGCTATGTGTGTTTGATGAATCGACGACTCTGCGCCCCAGCAGCAGCCTCTTTGTCAGTGTGGAATGTGAATAGGACATCCCCCCGCAGTAATTGCAGAGGCAAATTTTTATTTCCTTCCTGCACGACAAATCTGCGTTCCCCGAGGAGTTATTCAGCCTAGAAACAGACAGGCTCACCTACTGGTCATGAACTTCAGCGAGGAATATCATTATTTCACAATATTACGTGCCTGTCATGACAAACCATCGTCCGGACACCTAGGCTACACACACACATTGGAACGAATTCGCCGCTCCTACTACTGGCCACGTCTCGCAAACACTGCGAAGCAGTACATTCGTACATGTCGCGAATGCCAACGACGTAAGACTCCACCAGTGCAGCCAGCAGGTCTGCTAGAACCAATAGCAACACCAAAGATGCCATTACATCAGATTGGTATAGACTTGCTGGGACCATTTCCCACGTCTTCGTGTGGAAATCAGTGGATTGTGGTCGCTACCGATTACCTAACATGATACTACAAAACAAAGGCACTCCCAAAAGCCACCGCAGCAGATGTCACCCATTTTGTTGCACACAGCATCTTCCAATGTCACGGAACGTCTGCGGTTGTCATTACTGATCGTGGGACAGCTTTCATCACAGAGATGCCACAAGAAGTCTTGAGGCTAGGTGGCACTGCACTTCGCAAAACGACGGCTTATCACCCCTAAACAAATGGACTGCCTGAACGCCTAAACAGGACAATCGCGGATATGATATCAAAGTATGTAGCCATTAACTGGGACGATATCCTTCCTTGCGTCACTTTTGCGTACAATACCGCTATTCAAGAAAGTACGAGATTCACCCCTTTTCATTTAGTTCACAGTCGAGATGTCACCACGACGCTTGATGCCATGCTCCTTTCCGACAACTTGGGAATGTTTCATACAGATGCTGCCATGCTTGCCCAACGCGCTGAGAAGGCCTGTCAACTCATGTGATGCCGTATTCAGTGTTGCCAAACTGCAGACGCATGCCGCTACAGCCTTAGCAACTGTGAGGTTACCTACAATCCTAGCGATGAAGTGTGGTTGTGGACCCCCATCCGACAGCACAGCCAGTCAGAAAAATTGCTGCGTCGCTACTTTGGTCCCTACAAGGTTGTACAGCGACTCAGCGACGTTACCTATGAGGCTCTCCCAGAAGGCAACTCAAGAAATTCCCATCGGCTTCCTCAAACTGATGTTCATGTTTCAAGACTCAAATCATATTTTTTGCGCTGTGACTTGACTGTATTGACTTTACTACATTGACGATTTAGCGTCATTACATATATATATATTTTTTCGTTTTTGTTGTGTCCTGTTTTTTCTTTCTTTCATTCCTTCTTTCACAGCAGCAGATTGTTATTTTGTGTTACGACACATTTCTTTCGTTCATATTGTAACCATCATTCCCCCCCCCCCCCATATACAGCATTGAGACGATGCTTCTTTAGGAGAGGGGGTAGTGGCACACGTCATCACATATGAGCCATCCGCTATGGCACGCACACGCTTGGGGGTTGGAAGAAGGTTTTTCCTTGTCTGGTTCCGGTAAAGACGTGGACTCCTGGCTGTCTCTTGTCGTTTCGCCCGTGACAGCATAATGCGCCATTCTAATAACAGGTTGGTGTGCTGTACCTGTGGGGTGACATTATTCGTTCAGGTTTTATGTAGGAATTTATTTTTTTTGTTACACAGAACAGAGGTGTGCTTACTTCCACTACTTTGTCAGTCAGTGCACAAGGGTTATGTAGGGTGTCCCAGCTAACGTTAGCAAAGCTGTTCAACAGGGAAAAAAAAAAAAAAAAAACGATTAAAAACACATCGTGCAAGATACAATCTAACAAGGTCCGTGTAATGGTTCGGGAAAATTTGTAGAAGCGTAGGATACAATTACAATAAAACATTCACGCCACAATTTAAGTGAAGCATCTCATATTAAGAGAGCTATATATGATTACAAGTTACAATCCTCCATAGCCATGCTTTTTCTCCTCATCTCATTCACCGAGTGATGCGGCTAAACTCCCGTCTTTACTGGCTCTGCGTCATGATGCGATGCCCTGTCGTCTACTTCCAGTTGTCTTGGAACACGTGCGCAAAGCCTCTCCAACCTCCCTGCTAGCCGCCTGGCCATCAATCCCAAGCGAGAGCTACCCAAGCAGTGAGCGGTGTGAACATTCTGTCACAGCACCAAGCGTGTCCAGTATTCCGCTAACCACAGGCGAGCTGGGCGTTCTGACGGATGGTTGGAGACGTAAACTAAAGCCCTTCCATACAACAAATGTTGTGATGAAGGAGCTTAACGTAGATGTACGAGGGTGGTCTGAAAAGTTCTCGGCCTGATGTAGAAAACAGCATTTTGAACCTTCAAAATTATTTTTATTTTTCAACATAGTCTCCTCTCAACTCTACACACTTGGTCCATCGATGTTTCAGAGCCAGGATTCCGTCCTTAAAATGACTTTGTGGAAGTTCTGAAAAGTACTCATCCACAGCAGCAATCGCTTCTTCATTTGATGAAAAACGTTGACCACCAAGAAAGATTTTGAGTTTTGGGAACAGGTGGTAGTCCGATGGGGCTAAGTCAGGAGAATAGGGTGGATGCCCTAACAATTCGTACTTCAAATCGTGCAATTTAGCCATTGCAAGATGCCCTTTGTGCACCGGTGCGTTGTCTTGATGATGATTTTCTTCTTCTGCAAACCTGGTCTTTTCTCACAAATTTTCTGATCCAAGTGAGTTAAAAGGTCAGAATAATACTCCCCAGTTATGGTTTTACCCTTTTCAAGATAATCCACAAGCAGAATGCCTTCAGCGTCCCAAAACACAGAGGCCATCACCTTTCCTGCGGAGGGAACTGACTTGGCTTTATTTGGTGCAGACGACCCGGCTTCAGTCCACTGCTTTAATTGTTGTTTCAATTCCGAAGTGTAATGTTGAATCCAAGTTTCATCCATTGTTATAAATCTGCGCAAAAAGTCTGCTAGATTTTTGTTATACAGCTCCAAAGCATGCTGTGACATCATCATGCGGTTGTGTTTTTGCTCAGGAGTAAGGATGCGCGGCACCCATCTTGCACAGAGCTTGTTCATGTGTAGTTCGTTATGCAAAATGTGACCTACACGTTCCACTGAGATGCCAACAGTCTCGGCAATTTCGCACAATTTCACTCTCCTGTCTTCCAAAACCGTATCATGCACACGGTCAATCAATTCAGGAGTTGTTGCACTTTTTGGGCGCCCTTTGCGCGGGTCATCTTCAATCCTCTCTCTCCCCCCCACTTAAACTCAGCAGCCCATTTCTTGACTGTGGAGTATGAAGGTGAATCTTGCTTGTAAACTTTAACAAACCTTTGGTGAATTTCATTCGGAGATAAACCTTCTTTTACAAAGAACTTTATCACCGCATGGTACTCAAGCTTCCCCATGCCTTACGGTGCTTCACACTACACACACTGTGATCGACTGTCAAAGACACTGTGATCGACTGTCAAAGCCAAACTGCTAATCGGGACTAGATGGCGTTTCATCTGAGACTTGCAGAGACTTGTATGAACATGCACATGAGTGCTGCAAGTTCTAGCTCGCGTGATTCTTATTGAGGCCGAGAACTTTTCAGACCACCCTCGTACGTGAGTGGCCTGATCGGTTTGCATGGTTAAGCTCACACGGCGCAGAGCTTAACCAGCCAAACACAGAGCTAATATTGCTGTAACCAAGTGCAAAACATTTTAAATATTTAGGAAAACAACATGTCCATGATTACGCTCTTGCCAAAAGTTTACACCTGCAGCAAAATAGAATACGCTTGGTTACTGCTACATTAGCTCTGTGTTTGGTTGAGCTCTGTGCCACCAGGTGGCTGCACCATGCAGACCATTCATGATTACGCCTCCGCTCATCCTGTAAAACGCCCAGGCCCAGTCTGCTTGCGCTTACGTTAACCTGAATTGTGATAGTAATCGTTTCGCATGAACTGACGGCCACAAACGCATAGACGCTGGTGCCGATTGGATGCCGACAGCCAGTGCTGCAGCCACTCCGCTTGCATGGTGCCTTGCAGAGGGACACAATGTCACAGCTTGACATGTCGCTAATCGTTTTGTTTGCAGCCCACAACACAAGGGCGAACCATGGTGCTCGTGAAACAACAGATCGAGACGAACACAGACAACGCAGCTTGCGTTAACATGGAGCACGCTGTAACACAGACAACACTTCGCTGTGTGCCTGAAGTGCTTGAGTGCAGTGAGAAATTGTTCTTGTGCATTCTCTTTCTGTTACATTCTTTTTTATAGAAACAAATTAACTAATTAACAAATTTTTCGGACTCCCTAGGGGCCACGAAAACGTCCGAAGAAATGAATGCATTCCTTTTACTGCCACTAAGGGCTCACATGGCCACAGGCATGTGCAAAAAAGCTTTGAAAGCCTGCCAGTACACTTATTAGTCATCTCGCTGCTCGTACTGTGGCAAGAGACAGTGGGTGCACGCGTGTATAATTAAGGCATACATACTGTGTCCCGTGACAATTGCCCTTTCCCACTCTTAGTACGCTTCACCGCAATACTTCGCATATGCTTCGCCGCATAACACTGCTCTATTGAGGCGAAGCTAACTTTCAGTGTTGGTATGGTGTTCAGTTGGTCTTCTCTGCACCAAGTAAATTGGCCAAGATGTGCCCCAATGTCAGCAGCCTTGCGATTTCCAGCTATGGAAAGAAACACACAAAGCCATACGCATGGTGTGCCACGAGTGTGGTCTAAAGATTAAAGCCACTGGAAAAAAACTAAAGTAGCGTCAACTGCACCCCTTCGCCTCTGCCTCCTCTCCTGGCAGCTGCAGCAGCGCCTCTAGGGTGTACACAAGGAAACTACGAATGGGAGAGCCGCGAGCACGACCGGGCGTGTCTGGGCTCGACTGGCGCGCGTTCGCTAGCGTGGGAGCTACGTCTTCGGCGTCCGTGGTACCAGGGCTTTGCCGCCGTTGCCTCGGCCACAATTGTCACCGGGCTGCATTTTCTGGTCCCCGCGGAATTGCGAAGAGCTTCTTTCGGCTAGTGTGCCTATTTTTACAACCACTAGCACAGCAGGTCGGCATCCCGAAACATGCAGAGCCACTGTGCAAACAGATTCAGACGTGGTCAACAAAACTTAGCTAAGTAAACAAGTAAACCAAACCCGACCAAGTAAACAAAAAAACAAGCGGACACTCAAGGTGGCACTTTCTCGACCTTCTAAAAACATAAGGCGTCACGTTTGAAACCGTGCGATTTCTCAGCGCCACCGAGCTTACCCAGATGTCCATTTTTAGTGCAGTGGCGCTGCCTTCAATAGCGTCAACGCTGAGCGCGTCTGTGGCCCTGCTTGCTTGCGGGGACATTTTTTCCCAGTACAAGCGTTTACTTGACTTAAATCTTCTATCAAGGACTTCCATGACATGGTGTACCCCTAAAATAGTGAATAAGTCGTAACCGCACTATCGACATAAACTTCTGTTTAAAGAGATTTAAAAATTATCTTTATTTTTCTGGGGCTTTATGTCATGCATCTAAACACAATGCGAGCACTTCTGCTTATTGAATGATTGAATACTGCATATTTTAACACTTTCAGGCACAACACAAATCACGCCACTTGTTTCTACTGTCGTACTCAACGTTACCTTATCGCATTCGTACTTCTCTCGAACCTGTCTCAATACACCGCTGCGAAGCGCATCGCCCTGCTGTGCCCTAGCGGATAATTGCACGAGCCCGTCTTTACAGTCTCAACGGGCTTCACACCTCAACTAACTTGGTTTACAATATACAGAACACACGTGAGAGGAGGTGCCTGCACATTGACACGACTCGCGCTACTTTAGTTTTTTTCCAGGGGCTTTATATAAGATCCCCCTTTCATGTGGCAAAGTTTATGTCGGTCAAACTGGGCCCTGTATCAATGAACACGCCAGGGAACATGAAAGATCCCATTTGGAGATGTTACGGCCTCGTTCCAGAATCTACCAGCCCATTGCCGCTCTTGCAAAAACCTAAGCAATAAAAACTGTTAGTCACGACTTTAAGGAATCAAAATTATAACTAGAAGCATAGTCCCTTAATAGCTTTTTCTGGTCACTAAACTTCCGCCTCAGTTTATTATAGAGTCAGTGTCTGCCGCTAGGGGCGCCATAGTAAAAGAAAGGCTAAAGAGCCTACATGCAAGCACGGTCGCCGCGGGTGGCGGCGGTAATTTTTCTTCTCTGGCCACGTTGCGGCCAAAAGGCCAGCTTCCTTTTTGATTTTATTTACATTCTACTTTGTCGTAGCAGTTACAGTATCCAAACTTGAACATCTGAGAGTGTTTTCTAACCGAAATCAAGGCATGTACAAAAAGTAAACAATCTTAATGTCAGCTCACGGCTCCATGTGTCAGCAGACGATGCGCATAGAATTCTTCTGAGAAATCTGTCGTTAGTTGGCACAACCAGCTTCGATTAAACTTTTAAACGACTTTTATGTGCTGTACAAAGAATAAGACATTAGCGGCGTGACGTTGCCAGTAAACGACAACCTGACGTACTTCAAGGTCGTGTGCTGTTACCGAATTCTGATTGCACTCGAGCTGTTCAGGCGATGGTGACAGATTATAATTGCACGTACCATAAAATGTTCTAGGACGTCAGAATTAGTTTAGAACAGGTACATCGGCAGATCGTAGCCGTGAATTAAACGCTTGCTTGAAGGTAAGTATTGTCAGATCTCAAGCATGTATTGCAAGCTTTGCTAGTTTTCGAACGTTTTATTCCAAATGTGCAACAAAGTTTTCAAACCAGATTTTTGTTGTGAATATACCCTATAAAAACACGAATGGATTAATATGCCCGACTGACTCGGACCATACTGTACTTAGTAATTCTAACTCGCACGAGCAGAGTGACGAGGATTGACGGTCCGTTGCACTCAGTACCATACCTCCTTGGCGAACTGCGACGCATAGTAGTATTTGAATGGCAAGCTTTATTTGAAGCAAATGCAGAATCACGTATGCGCACACACACAGCATGCATGCACACGCCTGCAGATGCATGCACACGTGCACGCGCACATACACACACACATACGAACATAAAGTACACATCCAAACTTTCCGTCCACGCCGGCCGCGTCTGCAGTCTCTCCGGGTTTGACACGGCGGAGAAAGGTGGCCTCTCAGCTGCGGTGGCGCCGCAGCGCAGCGGTTTCATGCGACATATCAAGCTCTCCCATAGAGTGACGGCGGAGTTTTGTGACCAGAAAAAGTGACTATGCTAGAAGCAAGGACAGATTAGCTTGCGAACAATCAGAAGCCTTTTTTATCATGCAGAGAGGCGACACGTGCATCAGCCCCACACCAATCTCACTGCATGCCAGTGAATTCAGATTATTAAACAAAGCGAGATAATGTGCAGTCAACAGTGTTCACCTTAATCTACTGTTAACCTGTACTGTGTGTATAGGTTTTTCCTGCAGTCATGAATGCACATGCGCTCAGTGTCTTCATTCTTCATAAATGTAACGTGTGTCTCTTTCAATAAACATAAATGGAGTCTGCGCCTGTCCTGTCATGTCTTTTTGTCCTCGTGTTAAAAAATCAAAGCACCTTTTTTAAAGAAAGATGGTTGAACGCAACGCTTTCTCCCTTGCAAACTGAATCAAAGTCACAGTCCAAAGCCAACGACCACGCAACGAAACCAAGAAATGCTGAGCGACCCGATACAATGCACATGTGATTTTATTGCTTGGTTAGGATTGTATTTGTTGAATGTTGAAGTTGAATGAAGACACATTTCATTAACTTGCATAGCCTTCATTTTAGAGCATGTAGCCGTTGATTACACGCACACACTCACACTTTCACGAACTCTACACTTGCACAGTATTGCCTGTGATTGCTGTGGTAGACGGTCAGAGGCTCTGCCGTAGTCGATACATGGGATCGGCCATACGGGCACAATCGCGCTCACACTTACGTTCACGTATGGCAGCCTATTCTGCCATTCTATTATGTAAGTTGGCTTTCCTGAAGTTCGTTTTTGGCGCTCACGGACGAATCAGTGAGACATAGAAGACTTCCCTTTAAAAGTAGCACTGGATTACTTTCATAAGAAAGAAAAAAATAATGCATCACCTACTAGCCCCGCAACGTGTTTTGTTAAACTAACTTTTGGGAATCGGCATTAAGCAACGCGTCGTGCTTTCCAAGCTTCGAAGCCAATGGCGAGGATTACAAAGGCGGAGTCTGTGCCATTTCTGAAAAGGTGAATTCTTTCAAGAAAAACACGGCACCAAACGGCAAGAAGCTTAATAGCGAATGTCAAAGCAACTAGGCCTAGCGTTGCCGCAGTGGTGGCTCCAGCTGCCAGTGAATCTGCGTGCAGGAGCGCCGGTTTGAGGCAGCGCGATAATCAAAATGGCGGCGGTGGTGCCTTCAATTAATGCCGTTTCGGACCTGCGCTCACAGCAGAAAGTCCGGAAAATTGGAGGCGAAGGGTTCTTGAGTCCCGAAATTTCGGACGTTTTTATGCATTGACTCTATGGGGGTACGTGGTGGTGCCACGAAGCTGTCCGAATAATCGGGCATGTCCGAAAAATAATATTAAAGAGAAAAGAGAAAAAAAGAGAAAAAATTAATAACAATAAAAAAATTAGAATGTCGCTCGGATGCGCATGAGGCAAGCGGTAGTCGGAAAACGCGGCGACATTGTCGGCTGAGCGGGTTGGCTCGTGCTTGACACCGCTTCCCAGCTGCACTCTGGACAAGGAGAGGCCAGAAAGCGGTTTTGCACCAACAGCGAGGCAAGGAGGCTCAGCTGCGGCGCACGGGACAAAGCAAGGCCCGCGAGCGAGCGAGCGCCTACGGCGGAGCGGGAAGGCTACACCGCGGCGTATTCGTCCGAGTAAGGCGCTCAGGACAAAGGTAGGCCAGCGAGCGTATGTATACCAGCATCTAAGCGGGGTGGCTCCGATGGGGCACTTTGGGCACTAAACTGCGCTCAGGACAAAGGGAGGCCGGCGAGCGTATTTGTGTCGGCATCTAAGCGGAGTGGCTCCGATGCGACACACAGGGTACTCTGCTGCGCTCGGGACAAATAGGGGCCAGCGATCGCAAACAGCACGTCGGAGGGGCTAGTAGGCACCTGCTCCGCGCACGTCTCAAGCAGCTGAGGAAACCTGAAACTGGCATGGCTAGGACTAGCGTACACATCCGAGCGGTCGTCACCAAAGGGCTGTCCAAAGAAGGGATCGCCCCCGGTGGCCGAAAGCAGAGGGTCGCCGAGGTGAACGCACCTCATGCTGTCGGTGTCGTCCGCGTCAAAGGGCATTAAGTCCGTAACTAGGGGGTCTAGCAGGAACGAGGGCCGTGAAGGGGCCTGCTCTGATGCCATGCCGAAACCGCGTTGGGCGCCAGTTATTTGGAGATAGGTTTGCACAAGGCTTACCCTACGAGCGACGGTCAGGAAAGGGCACGACGCTCCTCCACTCCGCAACGCACAAAGGCGATACGGCAGGGTTCGTTGACTCTTCGACAGGGCGCAGAGAAGGCTCTGGAGTTAGATCGCCAACAAACACGGTTTTATTCACCCAAGATACAGCACAGTGCGACAATCACGGCGCTTACGGGCCAAGGCTCACCGCAAGACCGATCGAGTACGCGTGCGAGAACGAGGAGTCGCGAGAACAAAGGTCTCATGTAACCTCCTCGGTGCGAGCCTGTGAGCATCTGCCGCGGCGAGGAAGCGCTCAGCGGACGAGAGCTCGGGTGCAAAGGGTGCCCGGGGGCCGCAGCGCGGGAGGCCAATCAGGGCGCGTCCCGGTGACGTGTTCTCGCGGGGCAAGTCCAATCCCGGGGGGAGAGGGCGGGGGGAGAAGCACGGTTTGCACGGGAAAGTAGGTCCGGCGCGCTCGCCATGTCCGCCATGTTGCCGTTGTAGCGGCGGTTCGATATAAGCGCCCCGCGCGAGCTGGGGGACGAGGCGCGGGAAAGCTCCTCGATCCCCACATTCCCCCCTCCTAAAGACCGGAACCAGCCTCCAAAGTGGCTGACCGAGGCCAAGTGGCAAGGTTGACTCAGCCAAAGAGGGCTAAGCCGATGGGGCAAAGTCCAAGAGGGTGTTGTCGTCTTCCTCAGGACCAGGGCAGGGAGAAGGGGCCACAGCAGTCCGAAAAGGCGAAGACGTCGCTTCGCTTGACACAAAGCCAGGGGTTTGAATTGGCCACCAAAGTTCTGCACACTGGAAGGACCCACTGACAGGAGGAAGAGTCGGCAGCCCAGGAAGGACAGTGCGGGGCAGCACCATGGGACAGCCAGCAACGCTTGAGGTCCGCCAGCCAGTAGCTGCCAGGAACACGCATGGCGTGACTGCCCTATTGGCGCAGCAGCCACCACGGAGGTCACAGGGCCCTCCGGAATGCACGCTAGCAGAAACAGCAGGCCGGGATAACCAGCAGCCAGGTCAGCAGCGGAAGCCGGAGTGACCCTCCTCGGCCAAGGGTCAGCGCCTGATTGGGCGGACCCGCCACAATTAGTGGCAGCCTAGTCAGCTGGAGGCAAGGTTGGCACGAGTTCGTGGCCTCCAAAGGCAGGAGTCAGTCATGGCAGAAGGACCAGGGACAGCTGGCTTCGTGGTCAGCAAGAGGGGTGGCACAGTGGAGCCAGGTACAGGGAGAAGACTTGACGACACAAGGGAAATGACAGGAAAGCCCCGGGCATAGCCGGCATGCCAAGAAAGTTGCCCGCCTGGCTAACTTCCCAAAAAGGGGTGTTTGCCAGGCTGAGGCTTGGGCAACACGTAAGAGGGTATACTAGGCCACATGGGCCTGTCACCGCTTCGATGTGCGCCCTCGCATCGTAGGGCGCACATCTTCCCTTCCCAGTGTACCCTTCCCCCAGTGCAGGGTAGCAAACCAGAATCTTTTCGGGTTAACCTCCCTGCCTTTCCCACCACGTTTCTCTCTCTCTCGCACAGTAGCTACATTTCTCCATTCACCGGCATGGTAGGGAATGAAGTCCGGCTACCTGCTAGTGGGAGAAAGCTGACTAGGCGCGTCAGAAGGCGGGTAAGCACGATAGGGTATATTAGGCCAAAAGGGCCTGTCACCGCTTCAACGTGCGCCCTCGCACCGTAGCTGTGTCTCTCCATTCACCGGCATAGTAGGGAATAAAGTCCGGCTACCAGCTGGTGGGATAAAGCCTGTCTAGGTGCGTTTCCACAGGTTGTACCGGTGGCGTGGCCTGGGGGGAGGCCTTGTCACGGTTTACCTGCGGTTCGTTGACCGCCTCCCCCTCTCCCCAGTCGAACTGGAGCGCCGATTGGTCTCCCTTGGGAGTCAGCCAGCTTGCATACCAGAGGGGACATTTTGGTCTCCACTCGGTACAGGCCCAACCATTTGGCCGACAGGGATGCCTTTGGCGGCGGCGCTCAAGACATGGTTGCGTCTGAGGACGAGATCGCCGACGCCGTTGTGCACGTCCTATGTGACTGGTCGTATTGGGTCTTTTGTCCAGCTCACGCTTTTGCCAGGTTGGAATGGGCCAGGTCAAGGGCTGCGTCCATCCGTGAGTGCAGTTCCGCCGCGTAGCCGGAAATGCCGGCTTTTGTGCGCACGCCCTGCTGCCGGGTCGCAGAACGCAGTCCATGGGGTTTGGCAGCTCTCTCCCGCATTTGAGGAAAGAGGGCGTGTACCCAGACGAACGGTTTACTGTGGACCGCAAGGAGAAGCCTATCTCGTTAAGACAGACATCCCAATCCCTGTGTTGCTGGGCAAAGGCCGCGAGCAATGGCTTGAGGTTCCGGTTAATCCGCTCTGTCGGGTTGGCCTGTGGATAATACGTGGTTGTCTTGCGGTGCTTAATGCCAAAGGCAGCACACACATCCACAAACACCTTGGCCGTGAAGTAAGACGCGTTGTCCGTTATCAGCTCCACCGGAAAGCCGAAGCGGTTAAAGACCTCGGTCAACTTGTCCCAGATTGTGCATGCCGTTAACTTCCGAAGGGTAAAAAGTTCAACCCATTTCGTGAGGTGATCTGTGACAGCCAGGAGAAAAATGTAGCCTCACCGGCTTCTGGGAAAGGGTCCCATAATGTCACAGGCCGCGACTTGCCAGGGTAGCTGGCTGTCAATTGGCTGCATGAGCCCGGGGGTTTCCCCGCGCAAGGCTTCAAACATCGGCACACGCAGCATGAGCGGGCATAGTGAAGAGCGTCACGCTTCATGCCTGGCCAGGTAGCAGAGCGGCCGAACTTTTGGAAAGTCTTAAGGCCACTCGCAGTCGTGGAAATAGCTCAGGGTGGCTTTGCTTAGACTGCGGGGTATCACCACCTTGAAAGACTCCTGGGGAGCCTCCTCAGATGGGATATAGCGCACGAGAACTCCATCGGCATCAAGCAGATACGTATCCAACGTGGCCATAGCAATACCAGCTGCCTCGCAATCGGCGCCAACAGCAATACCAGCTGTCCGGGTGCGCCCGACGGCTCCTCTTGGGAGCTCGGCTCTTTGAGCCCTTCGATTTCTATCGCTTAAGCGCTTAAACCGGATTGCACAGTACGGTCCACTCTTAGAGGGAACACGCTAGCGCGTGGCGAGATTTGGAAACGTGGAGCATGCGCATAGAATCACAAGGGCGGTTCGTACCCGCGTCGTCTGCTACTTCTCCGCCCCAGCACTCGGCGAGCGCTAGCGCCGTTCTATATTTATATGGTTGGAAAGACAAGCTTGCTATGCTCGCTGTATCAACCATCAGATTCCTCGTCTTTATCAAAAAGCGGCTGGCTGGTTCGAAAAAGCATGTGGAAAGCTTACAATTAACTTTTTGGTGAGCACTGACACTATGTTACGCAAGCAATACGCTTCGTTATCGCTTTCACAGAATTCCACAGCTGGGGGCGTATTTCTTCGTTGATCGAAATTGTGGTGGGGCTAGTTCTTAAAAGCGGCATGGCCAGGGTACCTGAGGACGAAAGGCTTCGCATAGTCGAGCTCTACACTAAAGAATACAGCCAGCGCGCTGTCGCTGCCATGGTGAAGAGGCCACTTAAGACCGTGAATAGAATTATCCAGGCTTTCAAAGATGAACCTAGGATCAGGGACGCCTCTCGGAAACCAAGGCCACGAGTGGCAACTCAGGAAGACGATATGAATATCGTTGCATACGTTGCTGACAACCCTCGAGCTTCACTTAGCCAAATACGCCAAATGTTTTCAACTGACCACTTCAAAAACAACTGTGAAGCGACGGCTGGCTGAAGCAGGACTCAAGAGCAGGATGGCAGCGCAAAAACCGCTAATGACGAACGTGAACAAGTCAAAGCGCCTGTCGTTTGCCCAGCGGCATGAAGCGTGGTCCGCTGACGATTGGGGCTGAGTGGTCTTCAGAGACGAGTGCACATTCACAACGAAATGGGATCAGAGGGCTCGTGTCTGGCGTCCAGACAGAACTCGGTATGTTCGAATTCTCTGAAGTCTTCTCCAGTTCCCTAACCTTGTTACAACTTCCATAGTAAAGCAAACTGTAAATATGAGTTTTAACGCGCCTAAGTAAAAAAAAAGTATACAAGTCTCACCCAAGCGCCGCGATCGGAACTCCTTTAGAAATTATACGCTACTTATCATACGCCCATTGTGCCGCATGCATGGGTTGGAAAACATGCCTGAAATATTAAGGTATCTGCGGCCGAGAATGAAACACTTGATTTCGTATTAATAATCTTAATATTATCCGGGGTTTAACGTCCCAAAACCACGATATGATTACGGGGGATGCCATAGTGGAGGGCTCCGGAAATCTGGACCACCTGAGGTTCTTCAACATGCACCTAAATCTAAGTACATGGGCCTCAGCATTTTCGCCGTATTAATAATCTTGAGTTTGCTGTTTCGTCTCGTAGTTCCTTCCGTTATAACGTGATTGGCATTGCAAGACAAGAGTGCTGCACTATACAGCCTTCTACAACTTTTTTTTTTTTTTTTTTTCGTTCGTGTTTGTTACTACTATAGGTTCAGGCCTGAGTTTGTTCAGCGAGTGGCAGCAAGCGGACGGACTGTGGCGAGCGTTTGGGGCTGCATCACCCGTGACAGCCTCGGACCCCTTGTGCGCATACAAGGGGCCCTCACAGCGGACAAATACAGCAATATTCTGGACACCGTCGGCCTCCCGCACATCACCAGTCACATCACACCACAGCATGACTGCATTTTTCAGCACGACCGCTCGCTGGTGCACACCGCCAAAAAGGTCGATCGCCTACTACAGCAGCGCAGAGTGACTGTGCTGATGTGGCCCCCACAGTCCCCTGATTTGAATATAATAGAAAATTTGTGGGGAAGGATGAAGACATCTCTCTCCCGCCTAAGTCTTCATGGAAAATCTGCGGATGACCTCTGGGCTGCAGTCAACGAGGAGTGGGAGCGGCTCAAGTGCGACTCATCTTTCACAGAAGCACTGTACAGGTCTCTGCCTGAAAGGATGAAGGCCGTAGTCGACGCTGAAGGTGATGTCACCCGGTACTGAACGAAGTCTAGGGCACGCTATTTGAGCACGAAGCGACTTAGGTTCATATCAGAATGGAAGACCCAGGATCCACCACACATTTCTCTAGACACCCCAAAACGATGAAACCAAAAGCCTGAGGCCTAAACAACCAACTTTTTTTTTTTTTCGATTACCAGCGTAATCATCGGCATTACGAGTGTAATTTTTTTTTTCAGTGCCTGGTATGTCGTGCTTAGTCCTACTTTGCTTGCACAGATCTGCATTTTATTTTGTGTTTCACAGGGCACAGACATGTTCCATTAGCTTTACATTTTTTAAATGTTTCGAGGCTATAGATCTGGCCTGGCTCACCTATACTGTCACACAAATACAACGAATAAATTTTGTCTTCTTCGTTCACTCCACGTTGTTCTACGCACACCATTTTTCAGCGCGCATGTTGGTGAAATGCAATAATTTTCGCAAAAGTGCACGTCATCACATATTCTGGCGATGTTGCCTTAACGATTTAAGAAAATCATGCGAGTTAGAACTAACATTTGCTGGGGTATTGCAAGCCACAACAAGGATATCATTCGGTGTCACGCCGTATTGAGAGACTTCAACTATTTTCAATCGCAAGTGTTTCCTTAACGTGCTTCTAAATACTATAAGCACATGGCTTTTCTTTGCATTTCGCCCGTAATCGAAATTCAGCCGCTGTGGCCATGAATGAAATCGCATCAAAGCTGCCGAGAAACCACAGCAACAAACGAACGGTACTTTTTTTTTTTTGTTCTGCACGCTGATTACCCGACGAGGCGCAGGGAGAGTACAGGGACATCAATCGCACCGCAAGCACAGGGGCGGTAAGGAGCAGACGAACGGCGGCAAGCACCGCCCTTACGCCTTTATGCGCATGCTCCAGGTTTCAAAATCTCGCCAGCAGTTAGCGCTGTGTGTACCACCGGCCGCGCACTCGCGTGTTCCCTCTAAAAGTGGACCGTACTGTACGTCTCCACGGCAACCGGCACGTACGCTAACGCCAACTTCCAGAGAGCAAAGAGGACCAATGGTCAGGTGGTCCACTCAATGCGCGACCGACCCAATGAGGCCAGTAAACAGGAAAGAGAAGAGCTGGGTTGCCGCTTCGACAGGCGCATCAGGCCTCACATGACCGGCAGACGGATTGACGGCGGAGCAGGGTGGCTCACGCATGTCGAAAATGTCGCTCGGATGCGCATGAGGGAAGCAGTAGTCGGAAAACGCGGTGACATTGTCGGCTGAGCGGGTTGGCTCGCACTCGACATTGCTTCCCAGCTGCGCACGGGACAAGGAGAGGCCAGTGAGCGGTTTTGCACCAACAGCGAGGCAGGGAGGCTCAGCTGCGGCGCACGGGACAAAGCCACCGCCCGCACTGCCGAACCTTTGGGTATCGGAACTCCGCATGGGTCCCACCCCCTGCGTGCCTACATGGCAGCACCCGACAACGCCCTCCGCAGCATCATATACAACGCCGTGGACTCCCAAACCCAGGATGAGATTGCCCAAGATCTACAGTTCATGAATGTTAACACCCCCTACGCCATCGCCGACGCACGCCAGATAGGGCGCTCGCAATCCATCCTCATCACCTTCATCGGCACTACAACACTCCCCAGGGCCATCGTCTTCAACTGCGGGATCTACCGCTGCCACCCAATCCGCCCGAAAGCCGAGGCCTGCACTAATTGCTGGGCTCCTGGCCACCGCGCGGACGTGTGCACGAAGCCCAAGTCCACCCTCTGTCACCGCTGCGGCCAGGCTCACATGCAGTCGAGCCCCCGACCTGCGTCCCCTGCTGCATCTTGTGCAAGGGAGCCCACGTCACGGGCTCGCGTCCGTGCAAGCTCCGGTTCGACCCGAACAGCATGTCGTCACCTCCGGCCACCTCTAAGCCTCAGCCTCCCCCACCAGCGCCACCCACCGGGCCCATCCACAAGACCTCTCGGCCTTCCCACCGCTGCTCTGCCTCCCGTGATGCCCGGTCTGACAGCCGCCACCGCTCCGTCTCCTTCCCGCCTCTGCCCAGGTCCGAGGCGTCCACCCCCCCCCCCCACCACATCACCCGTAAGCTGGAAATCGCAGCCTCACACGTCGGACCCCCAAACCGCGGCCCTCAAGGCCACTATCGCTGCCCAGCAGCTACAAATTCAGGAGCTGTCGCGCCAGTTGCAGGCCGCGCTAGCGCGTCTGTCCGCCCCGGCTCCTTCTCCTTGTCCAGCTACCCACCTTCACAAACGCCGCCTCAGCCGGCGCCAGCAGAGGAGCCAATGAACACGGCACCCTCGGCTGCGTCATCGCGCGCCTCCTCTCCCACCCGCCACCCTCCGCACAAACGCCGATCACCCTCCTCCGATGACGTAGCGCCCGAGCGTGACATCGTTTGCAAAACAGCCTGCTTCTTGGAGGCGTTTGAGCAGCGCGTCATGGTGCGCTTCGTGCGACTTGAGGAGCGCAGCGCCAGTGTCGACAACCTCGTGGCCACCATCAAATCCCACCTTACCGCCCTAGACACCAGGGTCGCGGTCCTAGAAGCCCGCCAGAGCGCGACTGAGGCCATTCTCATGCACCTCTCGCTTCCTGCCCCCCTCACCCCGGCACCTACCCCAACTCCGTCCGATGACCCCGCCATCCATCATGGCCAGACACCTCTCACACCTTAATCTCTGGCAGTGGAACTGTCGGGGGTTCCGCGGCAAGCGGAGCACCCTGCAGCTCCACCTCCAGAACATCCCTCCCGACACTCTCCCCTCTGTCCTAGCACTCCAGGAACCCCTAGCTCCTGTGAAGCTACGCGACTACACCTCCTTTCATCCTTCTTCTGAGGCCCACCCAAACGTTGCCACGCTGGTGCACTGTACCCTTGCTGCCGTGCTGCACCAGCTGGACGTTTCAGACTGTGCCCATCTCCTCCTCGAAATCCTTCCCCGCCATCGCACTGAGGCAAGCCTCTTTGTTCTCAATGTGTACAGCCCTCCCAAAGCCCCTTTAGCCCCTCTACTCCTCGTCCTCCGCAAAGCGCTGTCCTGCGCTGGCCGCAACGCCATGGTCGTTCTGGGCGATTTCAACGCACCTCATACTAGCTGGGGCTGGCCCCAGAACACCCGCAAGGGCCACTCGCTCTGGACTTTCATCCACAACGAATTTCTTTCCGTCCTTAATGACTTCGCTCGCCCCACCAGGATCGGATCCAGTGTCCAACGAGACACCAATCCGGACCTTACCCTCGCCAAAAATGTAGCCGATCCGACCTGGTCTAATACGGGAGTCTCCCTCGGTAGCGATCACTACATCCTCTGCACCACTTTCCCTCTCCCCTCCCTTGCTCGCACCTCTACTCGTCTCACCCAGATAGTTGACTGGGACTGCTTCCGTTCCACTCGTCTTTCTACTTCCTCCTCTGCTCCTATCACCGATCTCTCTGCCTGGACTGAGACCCTTTTGGCAGATGTCCATGCTGCCACATCCACACTCCCTGCAGCACCACACTCCACCACGGCAGACAGCCGTCTACTGCACCTTTGGGAGGCCTATCACGCTATCCACCGCCAGTGGCAGGCTCAGAAACACAATCGCTGCCTGCACCTCCGTTTGGCCCGGCTCGCGTCGGACATGGAGGAGTACTGCTCCTCTCTTCTTCGACAACAGTGGGGCCAGACATGCGACCGCATGGCCGGCAACCAGGGTCTCGCGACACATGGTCACTTCTCAGGGTGCTGCTAGACCATACACACACCTAAGCTTCCCAGCGCAAATATATATTCCATCTCCTTCACTCCTCCCCACTCACCGATACTGACTTCCTGGCGGCCCTCCGGGACCGCTACCTCTGCACCGACCCCCCTACAACTCTTCCCGCCTACACCGGTTCCCCCCAACCCTGACCTTGAAGCGGACATCTCCCTGGGAGAGGTTCGTGCGGCGCTACTCACGCTCCGCACCACCTCGGCCCCCGGGGCAGACCTCATCACTAACAAGGCACTCCGAAACCTAGATACCCCCTCCCTCGAAGCCCTTACTGACCTTCTCAATACGCATTGGCAGGCTGGTACTCTTCCTTCCTCCTCGACCCATGAACGTGTCTCTTTCATCCCCAAACCTGGTAAACCTGTTGCCCTCGAGCACCTCCGCCCCATCTCTCTCACCCCCTGTCTCGGCAAGCTGTTCGAGCACGTCATCCTGTCTCGCCTCCAGACCTATCTGGATCATCATGACCTATATACGGACTCTATGTTCGGCTTTCGTCCCCAGTTGTCCACCCAGGATGTCATGCTCCAGCTTTCCGAGGATGTCCTACACCCCTCCCACCACAAACGCACTAAAGCTATCCTGGCGCTGGACCTTACCAAAGCATTCGACAATGTATACCACAACGCCATTTTGGACGCTCTCTCCTCCCTTGATGTCGGACCCCGTGTCGATGCTTACGTGACCGCTTTCCTCGCCCACCGCACAGCCGAAATCTCGTACGGCCCACTTTCTTCTTCTTTCTCCCTTGGCAACAAGGGCTCTGTCTTGTCCCCTCTTCTATTTAACGTCACCCTCTTCCCACTGGCACGTGCACTACGCACTATCCCAGCTCTGTCTCATGCTTTCTACGCCGATGACATCACCCTATGGGTGACCACCGGCAATCTTGGCAACATGGAGACCACTCTCCAGGCGGGCGTGGACGCAGTGGCGACTCACGCCCGGTCTGTCGGGTTGAGCTGCTCCCCGGCCAAAACGGAGCTTTTGCTCCTTCTGCCTCGGGGGATGGCCCCCCTGTCGCCTTCTCCACTCAGTCTACCTTGACGGCACACCCCTTCCCCTCGTCTCTACTCTCCGCATCCTCGGACTCTTTCTTGAGTCCAATGGCAAGCACACCACCCTCATCACTCGACTCACAAACACTGTACAACAAACCATCCGCCTAATACGCTGCATTGCCAACCGTCACCACGGCATGCACGAACACGACCTCCGCCGCCTAGTCCAGGCCTTCGTTCTCAGGCGCTTCATCTATTCTCTTCCGTATATTTTCCTTTCACGCACCGAGGAAGACGAAGTCATCAGCCTCATTCGCCAGGCATATAAGTCAGCCCTATCTCTTCTCACATCTACTTCAACGGCTCGGTTACTGTCGATGGGCGTCCACAACTCCCTTACAGAGCTGACGGAGGCCCATCGCACAGCCCAGCTCCTCCGTCTCTCCCGCACTCGGCCTGGTTACGCACTTCTCTCTACCCTTAAACTCTCCCCTCTTCCCACCTCACTGCCCATCGCTTCCCACGTCTACTCCCTGCTAACCGTTAATCCCCTCCCTAAGATTATGCACCCTGAACACCACCCGTCCCGTAGAGCAGCGCGAGCCTCCGCGCTCTGGCGTCAGTACGAACGACAACCCGCCGTGGCATACGTGGATGCCGCCCCGTACCGCCACTACCCAGCCCATGCCCTTGCAGTCACTGACAACTCTTTCCGACCCACTCTTACTGCCTCAATATACACTTCGACCTCGGTCGAGGCCGAAGAGGCAGCTATTGCCCTTGCCATCACGCAAACCTCCGCGGAATACATTTTCAGTGATTCCAAGCCTGCAGTCTACAACTACACGGTTGGCATCCCCGGCCTCCGGTATCTTGCGTTCCGACACTGTTCCCTCTCGCCCAATCCAAATCATCTGGGTGCCCGCTCACGCGGCCCATCCTGGCAACGAGGCGGCCAATTCCATCGCTCGCGATTCGACTGACCCAGCAAGCCCGCCCCCGCCCGGAATGGATACGCGCGACGCGCTCCTCACGTACCACGATATCACCTTGCACTACCGCCTACCTCGTCTCACCTTCCCCCCACCGCACAAATCCCTTTCCCAGCACCACCAACACTTGTGGCGCCACCTTCAGGCCCACACCTTTCTTACTCCTGCACGTCTTGCCCTCTTCCACCCTGGGACGTACTTGCAGGCCTGCTGCTTATGTGACAGCTCCCGCGCCAATTACGATCACATCTTGTTCTCCTGCCCGGCGCACTTGCCCCCTGCCTCTTGGCACCTAACCAGTCCGCAGCAGTGGGAGGCTGCTTTGTCCAGCACCGAGCTGGATCTCCAACTCCGGCTGGTGACCTGGGCAGAGGACGTCGCGACTAGGCACGGCCTGGACGCCACAACCGGCAGCCTGAAGGCAGCCCACAACGCTGCTTTTTAATTTTCTTTACTTCGGGCCTTCTCAATAAAAGTTTTCCACCACCACCAAAGCAAGGCCCGCGAGCAAGCTCGCGCCTACGGCGGAGCGGGAAGGCTGCACCGCGGCGTATTCGTCCGAGCAAGGCGCTCGGGACAAAGGTAGGCCAGCGAGCGTATGTGTACCAGCATCTAAGCGGGTGGCTCAAATGCGGCACTAAACTGCGCTCGGGACAAAGGGAGGCCGGCGAGCGTATTCGTGTCGGCATCTAAGCGGGCTGGCTCCGATGCGACACACGGGGTACTCTGCTGCGCTCGGGACAAATAGGGGCCAGCAAGCGGAAACAGCACGTCGGAGGGGGCTAGTAGGCACCTGCTCCGCGCGCCTGGAGGAACGCGGTTGGCGTTTACCTCTTGCGTGGTGTGGTGCATCGGCTCCGTCAATTACTGACGAAAGCCACGGTCAATTTCGTGCAACCCCATCAGTTTTGCTTCCATCGGACTCCTAAAGCTGCCCGGCACCCGAGGACACCAATCTCATCCAGGTGGGCCCATTTTTGGCCAACTTAGAGCGATTTTCCTTCCGGCCTCGCGTTGCCGACGCTGAGCCTAACGGCTACGTCGGCGCGCGGGTGAGAACGGACCGGTCTTGCAAGATGACGAATCTCTCTGCTCAACGCGGTTCCGATCCCGACGCCATGGCGTGGGCGACGATCCCGGTCCCCGAGGGACAGCAATCTGCGGCTGCGGACCCCATCCGCAACGAAGAACTCTTTCGCATGGTTGAGCGCCGCTCCCAGCGCAAAGCTATGAAAATGGATCCATCGGCCCCGCCCGCTGGCAAGGCACCTTCAACTCAGACAGGATCCGCCACGCGTGCGGCACAAGGATCCGGCGCGAAGCGCAGCAAGCCTACAACGACGTGGAAGCCTAAGCCTCTGCCTCGACCACACCCAGAAGACTTTGTCATCATCATCAAGCCTCGTGAGCCAGTGGCGCTACAAGACGTCTTTCAACGTGGCAGCGCTCGGCGCCGCCTTCGCCACTTTCGTCGGAGTACAAAAGGCGGCGACGCTCAACCTGCTTCTCTCGCCGGAGCAGAACCTCATCATCGCTAGCACGCGGGAGGCCCAAACGGCGGACCAGCTGCTCAGCGACTTCGAGCTACAAACTGACAAAGGCAAGATGGCCGCCCACGGCCACCTGAAGCAACATGGCGAGGACGTCTGCTACGGCGTGGTCATGGTCGCCAACCACGAGACGACCGACACCCTACGCCAGGCTCTGCAGTGGCACGCAGGCGAACTCTTGGATATACGAAAATTTGGCACATCGAACAAGGCACGACTCACTTTTGCTGGCAGAGTCAAGCCTCGGTACATTCATTACAACTCGGAAATCACCTTCGTTCAACCCTATTACTGGACCATTCCGGCCTGTGGACTGTGTGGCACCGTTGGACACCGAGCTGATTCGTGTCCCAACCCAGCCAATGCAAAGTGCGGCCTGTGTGGACAGCAGGCGGAGCTAGTGGAGGGGGTGCGGACCCCTCACGAGTGCAACCCAAAGTGCGCGGTCTGTGGAGGAAGCCACGCCACCAACTCGCGTGAATGTACAGCCAAATACAGACAACCCAAGATGACCACCCCTCAGCAGAGCGGCCTCCCCAAGTCGGGGAAGAAGACTCGTCATCATGCGGCGTTCTCGCACGGCGGATCACGCTACGTCGACGTCACAACGCAGCAGGCGCCACCATGTGGAGGTGACGTCAAGGGCCAAGCGGCGCAGCAGCAGCCACCACACGACGGCAAGGGGAACCGCGGACAGCAGCAACAACAGCGAAAGGATGCGGGAGCCGGTGCCTGGGCGAACGCAGTGAAATATGGCAAACAGGTGAGCGGTCCCGGTGGGGCAGCCTCACCTTTCCAATCCCCCCCCTCCCTCTCCTACTCTAATTGCCAAGGAGATCCATAAGCACACGGAGCCTCTCCGCGCTAAAATTGCGAGCCTTGAGGCTCAACTCTCCAACCCACCGTCTGCTCCTACCTCCCCCTCCGCCTCCAATGCGGAGTCCCTGGATAGTGAGATTACGCTGCCAAAGCCGTCGGGCCATGATTCTTTTGAGACTATGGAGGCGCGCCTCAGCGCTAAAATGGAGCTCCTGATCGGCACCGCGATGGCCCAGATGCTCGCGAAAATTATGAGCTGATCACGAGTAAAGTTAATCAAGCTGTCGCTGCGCAACTCCGCACGCTGCACAAAGCGGGTCCCCTTAGGGACGTATCCGGCCGCCCCTCCAAATTTTCGTGTCGCATTGTAGACATTGACGATGACGAAGACTGCACCCTGGCAGGTCTAGATGCCAAAACTCTGGTCCTGCCTACTGGCTCTGGGGCAGCTCCACTCACTGTTAACGCCCAACCTAACCATGGCGGGAACCCCTAAATTTAGGCGTTCTGCCCCCTACAAATCGGCGTCCCCCACCATCATAACCCAGTGGAACTGTCGGGGCCTCCGCTCTCGCACCAAAGAGCAGACCTTCGACTTTTCCTCTCAACCTTCGAGCATCTGCCCGCGGTGGTTGCCCTCCAAGAGCCAGGGAAGGGCGCCACCCTTACGAACTATTCGACGTTCCAGCAGGACCCCTCGTCTTGTCTCTGCGTTCATCGAAATTACACAGCTAACAAGGTCAATCTTGACCTCCAAACCAACTATTCCTACGTAATGGTGACTCTCCTCCCGCTCCGCAAACAGGACCCATCCATTCACATCCTCAACGTATACTGCTCTCCAAAACTCCAAAACGTCTCATTCGCGGACCTCTTCAGTCATGCGCTGAGAGTTGCGGGCCGGGACCCCCTCCCGATTGTGGGCGACTTCAACGCCCCCAGTCGGGTCTGGGGGTACCGCCGTGAAGAGAAGCGTGGACGCAAGTTGGCGGAGCTTACGTCCACGCTGGGCCTCACTCTTCACACTGACCCTGTCCACCCAACTAGGATTGGCAACTCCGTGACCAGGGACACCTGTCCGGATTTGACCTAGACACGCAACATTCAGTTCGCCGACTGGGTCAATGCTGAGGAAACCCTCGGTAGCGACCATTGTCTCATCAACACAATCATTCACACACGCCCCATGGCACGACCCTTCAAACAAGCCCACATTCCAGATTGGACGAAATTCAGACAAAATTGGCAGGACACTGTTCCCATACACACGCAAGGCTACCAGGCCTGGTCCCAGCAATTGGTTTCTAGCTTGCGTTCTACGGAAACACACATCAAACTCTCAGAGGCGGTCTCGGATGTGGATAACCACCTCCTCCACCTTTGGGAAGCCCGGCACAGCCTCGTCCGCCGATGGCGCCATCAGAAACACAATAGGCGACTAAAATCTCGCATAGGAGAGCTTACCCAGAAGGCGGCAGAGTATGCGGCCCAGCTCGCCGACTCAAACTGGGTTAGCCGCTGCAATACGGCTGCGCGACAAATGTCCAGCCGAAACACATGGCGTCTCTTTCGCGCCCTCATTGACCCCACACAAACCCGCACTGAAACGCAGAAACACTTGCAGCGCGCCATCCCTGGCTTTGCTGGTAACACAACTCAGCTAGCACACAAGCTCAGGGACCAATACCTGTGCACTACCCAGGATACCCGAGGGACGGCATACTCATATGCAGGCTCTGAGAATGCCGAGCTGGATCAACCTTTCCAGCTCCATGACCTGAAGGCAGCCCTGGCCAAAATGAAACGTGGCACTGCACCCGGACGGGACAAAATTACAGTCAAGCTCCTGGCAAACCTACCAGACTCGACTTACAATTCACTGTTGGCATACTTCAATTCTATCTGGCTGGGAGAAGTGCCCATCCCTATCGATTGGAAGACAGCACTTGTCACCTTTATTCCTAAACCTGGCAAAGCCGTAAATCCGGACAACCTCCGCCCCATCTCTCTCACCTCTTGTGTGGGCAAGTTAATGGAGACGATGGTGCGGGACCGGTTGTGTACTTTCATGGAAGACCATAACACATTTGCGGACACCATGTTCGGGTTTCGCCCCCACAGATCCGCACAGATGTCCTCCTCCAACTTAATCGGGAAGTCCTAGAGCCCATCGAATGCCCCCATAACGACAAGGTGGTTCTGGCCTTGGACCTTAAGGGAGCATTCGACAACGTCACTCATCAAATCATCCTAATAAATCTCTCTCAAACCAACTGCGGGCGTAACGCTTTTCAGTATGTCTTACAATTTCTAACACAGAGACATGCATACTTGCACATACAGGACACCGAACATGGCCCATACACTCTAGGGTCCAGAGGTACACCACAGGGCGCTGTCCTCTCCCCCCTATTGTTCAATCTGGCCATGAAGAACTTGCCTGCCCAGCTGGAGGCTGTCCCGGGGGTGCAACACGCACTCTACGCGGACGACATCACCATCTGGGCCACGCAAGGATCTTTGGGAGACATGCAGGCCAACCTGCAGCAAGCGGCGACCATAGTGGGCCGATATGCTCATGCTTGTGCCCTCCAATGTTCCCCCCAAAAGTCTGAATTCGTGCATCTCCGCCCCTCGCCCAAATGCACGTCCAAAATTGCTCTCTCTTTAGAGTATGGTCGAATCCCTGAACAACATGAAATTAGAGTCCTCGGACTTTTCATCAACCAACACCGCCGGTCCGACACAACACTAGGGAAGCTGCGAAAGGTGGGGGACCAGGTGGGCCGCATGGTCCGCCGGGTTTCCAACAAGCGCGGGGGTCTCAGATGCAAAGATGCCTTGCGGCTGGCTAATGCATTTGTGACTAGTCGAATCTTGTATTCGACTCCATACCTCCATCTCCGCAAGCATGAGGAGGACGCCCTTGAGGTCATCCTCCGAAAGATGATTAAGTGGGCCCTTGATCTCCCGGTCAGCACCTCTAACCAGCGCCTTCTGGGCCTGGGGATGGTGAATACGTATCAGGAGATCAAGGAAGCTCATCTTACCAACCAAATCACACGTCTTTCTCAGACACTCTCGGGTCGCCGCCTCCTTGCCCGACTACACCTCCAACCTCTCAGACAGATGGAAGAGCGCGTACGTACGCCACAAGAATGGCGCTATGCCCTGCACGTGCGCCCTCTTCCCCGGAACATGGCACGCACACACCATGATGGCAGACGCCTGGCTCGGGCGGAGGCCCTGGCGCGCCATTATGATTCCAAACCCGGCGTTTTCTACGTGGATGCCACCGGCCCACACCGTGGGGGATGGTTTACGGCCGCGGTGGTCTACGAAGGCAAAACAGTTAACGGCCTTAGCTTTCGCGCTAGAGACATAACATATGCGGAGGAAGTCGCCATCGCGTTGGCTGCATCCGACTCTCGCTCTCAAACCATCATTACCGACTCGCGAGGGGCCTGTCGGAACTACGAACAGGGTCAGATACCATTCCTGGCCTATCGCGTCCTTCAATCTAGCTGCCGAACCAGGGACCCCGACCCCCGATATGTCGTTTGGGCTCCTGCTCACATGGGATTAGAGGGAAATGAGGCAGCGGATGCTGCCGACCGCGCGCTTTCTCACCGGGCTCCTTATTTCTCTGACCCCGCCGATCAGGACTCCACCGACAACCCAATCTACTCGTATACAGAAATTACAGCTTATTATCAATCCGGCCACGAACTCTACCCCCGCCCGTGTAGAGGCCTCAAAAAGGAGGAGGAGCGTCTCCTGCTCTGTCTCTTCACGAACACTATGCTGTGCCCGGCGGCTCTTAAACATTTCGATCCGGCCTTTACTGGAGCTTGCCCGCACTGTGCGGAGAAGTCTTCGGACCTCTACCACATGGTGTGGGCTTGCCCATTCAACCCTGCCTTTTCCCCCTTACCCAACCCTACCCGGGAGGACTGGGAGGCTGCCCTGCTTGGCTGCTCAGACCTACGGGCCCAAAAGGCCCTGGTTAAGTGCGCCCAGGCGGCGGCTACTGCCACTGGGGTCCCGTACTAGGGACTCCACCTAGTGTTTGTAAGGGGCGGCCTTTTCAGGGTCGTCCCGAGCATACCTCCTCGTACGTTTTGTCGTACAAATAAATGTTTTTCACCACCACCACCACCACACCGCGCGCCTCAAACAGCCGAGGAAACCCGAAACTGGCATGGCTAGGACTAGCGTACACATCCGAGCGGTCGTCACCAAAGGGCTGTCCAAAGAAGGGATCGCCCCCGGTGGCCGAAAGCAGAGGGTCGCCGAGGTGAACGTACCTGATGCTGTCGGTGTCGTCCGCGTCTAAGGGCATTAAGTCCGTAACCAGGGGGTCTAGCAGGAACGAGGGCCGTGAAGGGGCCTGCTCTGATGCCATGCCGAAACCGCGTTGGGCGCCAGTTATTTGGAGATAGGCTTGCACAAGGCTTACCCTACGAGCGACGGTCAGGAAAGGGCACAACGCTCCTCCACTCCGCAACGCACAAAGGCGATACGGCAGGGTTCGTCGACTCTTCGACACGGGGCAGAGAAGGCTCCGGAGTCAGATCGCCAACAAACATGGTTTTATTCACCCAAGACACAGCACAGTGCGACAGTCACGGCGCTTACGGGCCAAGGCTCACCGCAAGACCGATCGAGTACGCGCGCCCGCTGCGCTAGGGCTAACGGTACGGTAGCGGCCCGCCGAGCGCGAGAACTAGGAGTCCTGAGAACAAGGGTTTCATGAAACCACCTCGTTGCGGGCCTGTGAGCATCTCCCGCGGCGAGGAAGCGCTCAGCGGACGAGAGCTCGGGTACGGTGGTTAGATGGGTAGGTGTGCCGTCCGCCGGGCACGAAGAGTAGTTCAGTGCTTCTCCGCATCATGACGACAAAATTGGCGCCGCGGTCGGGGGTTTGTCGCAAGCGGCGCGCGTCCTCTGCTGCTACGGCCACGTTACATTGCAACTGCGGCATATTTGCCATCGTATTTAAACTAAAAACCACATTCACAGTGGCATCATAGACAGTTACAAATTTCTGAACGCAACAGAGCTCTGTCACTTGCGAAGGTAACGTACTTGCCTTTTTCCGTCACCTGTTTGTTTCCCTATTTGAGATTCAAGAATATAAGAGCTATTAACGCTGTTTAGTTCAGTAGACACCTTAAACTTGAGTCTACGAGGAGAAGCACAAATTCTGCATGGGGACGAAATAGCCCTTCATCAGTTCTTCTTAAGCGAGAAAGGTGTAGTTAGCTTTGCCACCAGTACACCAGTATGTAGGGGCTGTACGCGAACGTGCAGGGCGTATTCTTATACCACGGAATGCGCAAGAGAAATGCTTTGGCTTGAAGGGATGTAAAACACAATGGCATAAATATTGATATTCGTACGACTAAAATCCTTTGGTTCAATTACCTTGACTGTATTGGGGTTATTATAAATTTATAAAATATATCATAAACTTGTCCGTGATGAAGAAAAAAAGTTTTTACGTTGGGCGATTATATATGATGAGAGCAATAGCTTGTAGTATGAAAAATCACAGTTTGGACTCGTGAAGGTCGTATATATGTATATTTGAATGCAATAATAATTTAGGTAATTCTTCGGTCACACACGCAAGCCATGCAGCAACGTACACCAAGCTTTTATTGCAACTATAGCTTTAAATGAAACATTGCACTGCATCACAGCGCTCAAAATGCACGTAGCGTAGCCGCAGTGTAAGGTGCTTTTTCTTTTCTGGAGCACGCTCAGGAGCCAAGTTTTGGTCGTCACAAGGAAGTGCAGGCAAGCAATGTATTAGCTTGATGATGCTCTTCGTAATCTCGATTTTATTCTGCTCACAACCGATGACTCCTGAACGCTTCAGCTGGCGAAAGGGGAAAAAAATGCCAGCGGCGGGGCATATCTGCCAGTCGTTGCGTTGTAAACCACGGCCGCTGCACTTGAAGCTGAATTTTTTGCACACACAAACATTTTGTCAGCCGTCTTTGAGCAGGTTCATTTCTTCACTTGTCTACAAATACTCATTCTTCACCTGTAGAATACGCAACATTTTTATTCGCATCCTATTTGCTTGGAGCGTGTTTAAGTTTGGCCAATGTCTCCAGAGGAGGCATCAATTGGTTTGGCTCGCTGTCTCTTCCGAATTATTTCAACGGTCGACATGCCGTTGGAGCATCGCTTGTTTTTCTTTTCTAGAAATTTTCTTCAATATTTTCTTCAGCACGGTTTGCGCGGCAAAGTAGGTCCGGCGCGCTCGCCATGTTGCCGGTAAGGCGGCGGCAGGCCCCGGAAACTCACGAGTTCACAAAATGGCCACGAAGGGCGAAAAAATTGCTGCTAACAAAACAAGCATAGTACATCCCCTCGAAAATATGCCTGCGTGAGTTCAGGAGCTCCCGCTAGAGGCGCCGTAATAAGCGCAATTTTAACCTACAAACTTTCTCTCGCGCTCATTGAAGCGTTTTTATTACATGATAAAGAGTACAAAATTATTATTCTTAATTTGAGATTGTACTATTGAGTACCAACTCTGTTCCTTTTTTGCCATTATAAACGCAAAATAACGTTCATCATCATCGACCTCCCATGTGACCTCTGGCCTGGATTTAAATTTAAAATTTTACCGGTATTTTTCGCGTACACGGCAAGCACGGATTCATTGATTCGTACACTTATGCTGGTTGCTTATTTTGTGCTAAAACCAGTTTACCGCGCTTCGACACCTCGCATTATTTAAATTGGGGTGAAGTGATGGGTTTGCGAGAGGAGATGTAAGCCCGAAAGCTAGGTTTCAGTCGTGAGCCATGCGGAACAAGTCTGTATCGAAACGGGCGCCGGATTCTGCTGCGACTGAGGACAGCAATACCGGTAAGTCGTTTAACATCGCTTCTTCTTGAATCGTTATGTAATATTCGTCTCGTTAACTTACAGGCGGAGACAAGTTAACGAACTAGATCCTGCATTACATACATATGGGCAGTCAGGACCCTCCGTTGCCGTTTCCGAAATAAATATTTAGTTGCGAGGCCGTCGTTACGCAAACACAATCACGAAAAAAAGAGAGCGATATCGGAACGCCCGTCATATTTTTTATCTCGTTGTATCCGTGGCCGTAGGCGACTGAGTAGCCTTATCAACACACACACACACACACACACACACACACACACACACATATATTTCGATTCCGCCGGCAACTTCTTTCGTCCACAAAACCGCCGAAAATTTATTTCGACCACAAAACCGAATAACCCTTTGGCAAATTTAAGTGAAAGTACTGAATTGAATGTATTAAATAGTTGCACGCATGATAATTCACCCATATTTTATTCTTAATGGTTCCGATGTTCTCACTGTTCAGTTTGGTTTACCTTGGGGCATTTATTTTGCAGTAGTGAAGCAGTGCATCACGATCGTGCAGAAAACGAATCTCTAATAGCTTTGTCTTTCATGCCTTGCTTGTGGAACGAGCGGTGTGATCTCTTCTAGTGTATAAATGTATTTCATGCCTTTGCTTGTGGAACCAGCGGTGTGATCTCTTCTAGTGTATAAATGGGCGCAAAAATGTTCTCATTCGTGATCCTTAATAACACTTAAGGTGTTGACACGCATTGTAGTTAGGCGGACATAAATTTTATGGACAGTACCAATATTTAATTAACATGCTGATGAAGCACCCTAAAACATACATTTGCATGTGTTCTGCAATCACAAACCATTACAACATATATGTACGTCACAGCTTTTTGTATTTCATATTGCCAAATTGTGTTTTTCAATTTCTGATGCAGTCAAAATTTCTGTTCCAGACATAATAAAAAAAAACTACATTTCCGCTTCCTGTTTGAGCAGCGCCATCTGTCTTATGCATACGTAAGTTCCATGCGCTGCCGCTTATTTTCGTACTACTGTGGAAGGTACAGTTTCCCTTCTCTAAAGTTGGTCCTTTATTCTATGGTGGCGGTTCGCGGAGATCGAGCTAAGCGCCAAGCGCGAGCTGGGGGACGCGCGCGGGAAGGCACCTTGATTCCCCCAGGCAAGACACCGTTTGACAGAATGCCAAGATCTATAATTGTTCCCTTCAAGCACACAGCTTGACTCCAGAATACTGCAGCTACCCTTCACATTAATTACAGTTTCAATTCACTTCCTGAAGCACTCTTCTCATTGGGCCAGTCACCCACTGTGGTTTGTGTGTTTGATTCGCAACAAACTTTTATTTCCCTCACCTTTGGACTCCAAACTTTACTATACTGTAGCTACTAGTATAAATGAGAAAACTACAGTCTATAAACACAATCATGAAAGGAATTCGATGTGCAAGAGGCTTGGAGAGTGCAAACATGTTTAAAAAGCAGTGCGTCCCCCATGTGAAGCTCACAGTTAACATAGTTGGAAACATGCTGCAAATGCTTAAGTTTAAGCTCTCATTACTTGTTTAAACTAAATATTAAATTAGAAGAAAAAAACAATAACAATAACATACTATATAATTCAGGCATTTTTGTGTTACATGAAACTGGTACCTCCAGTTTTGGATTCACAGACACTAAGTGGGTTATGATTCTCGCGATATCTTTTTAAAGAAACAATGCAGGAACAAAATTTTTGCTACCAAATAAACGTTCTTGAATGAATTGCACATTTAGCTAGGTAATAAACAACAATGTACCTTTTCGAAGGAAAAAAAAATTCGTTCTCAATTTCCACCACACGCGAACTGGCGCATCTTGACCCTTTTAGACAAGTGTTGCCAGAAACATTTAATTTTCTCCTCATGTTTTGGTATTGAGTACAGAGTTTCTGGCTAAATGTTTTCGGCCAACATTGAATGACAGGCAGCAAGCGTCATTTGTTGGATTAGAGCAGAAACACAGGACAAGGAAAAAAAAGTATGGCACGCGACTCACTTTCTTTTGAAAGCATGGTCAGAGGACACAAACTGATGCAAGATCCCCAGTTGCAGTGGTATCACACAGGTTAGGTAAAGCAAGTGCAATGTTCACCTATGGTTCACATATCACAAGAACTGTCTTTAGAAGTTTTAAATGAAACCATAGGTGGCTTGTGTTTAAGTTCACTTCCAGTCGTCTCGCTGGCATTTCTCCCCTATAGCTGAAAACGTTTCCGCAAGAAGAAGAACGTAAACTTTATTATTAAATCAATCAGATTTGAGTCTGGCGTCCTTTTAGTGGGTCTGGGCACCCGCCGCGGACGCGGTTCCGAGACCTTGTCTCAAAGCGGCTTCCTTTCCCGTAACATATTTTTCTTTTTGGTGAATATGTTTATTCTCAGTGTATTTTTTGTACATACAGAGTGATCAAAGTTTTTTTTTTTTACTAGGCGCTGAGACGTACGTGTAGACCACCTCTACAGTAGGGTTATGTGGCGAGGGAGACACAGAGTGAGATGATAATTGTCGCGGTCAGCAGTGCAATTAACAAAAATTGAATAATTACCTTTTGAGTGGCTACAGTAAGCAGGCACGTTTCTATTAAAAAGTTAGAGGCCGTCGTGTTTCTACAGTGTTCCACTTGGTAGAATCTTCTAGCGTATCCGTGCTTTGAGATATCGAATTGTGAAGTTTAATTGCCGTTCGCATGACTACACATGCAAGACAGTGACGACCGGGGCAAAGCTCTTCCCTTATCTCGGTATAACAGAAGCTACCATCGTTACAGGCTGCGCAGTTCCATGTTTTGATAGCGGTTCCGACTTCTGCAGTTTGCGATTACACATAGAAGTCTAGTTAAAGGGTTAACTGCCAACTCAAAGCACATGAAGGAACACTGTATATGGCATATGAGTTCTGCAGAGATCCACAAGGTGGTTATTATGAGATATTATGAATCAGTTGAACTACTGGAGAAAGCCTATTAAAGCCAGCTAACGACAGGTCGAGAATGCAAAAGAAGCATGTTCACAAAGAATGCAAGAAACACGTTCCACAAAAGCATGCTACAGCTGCTCCCCATACCGCTGTGCTTCCAGAAAATAGTTCACTTATAGGCCACAGGCATAAAGAAATGTTCCAGTGGTTCAACAACAGTGAACATGCTGCATGAACATGCCACACATGAGAACTGCAAAGATCCTCAAGTGTGGGAAGGAAGACAGCTCCCAGCACAAACACAAGCACAGTATTACAGAAAAACTGCAAATGAACTCTGAAGAGGATATCTGACCTACCGTGTCTAGAGAACCCTTTCATTTACAGCTGTAAATGTGCACCCCAAAATGCAGGATTAATCCATTTATGAGTATTAAACAATACTCCTACCCCTGAACTTAGGAGAGGGCAGGAGGGCCTGACAAAGGCTAAGGTGGGTCATGAATAGCAAATAGAAAGAAAGTAATGATGGAAGTACCACTTGGTCTTTTGAAGCAGCTTTTTGAGCAGAAAAAATAGCAATTTGGAGCAGAAAAAGCTGCAGCTTGGAGCAAGGAAAACAGTACTTTGAAGCAGTAATTCAGTGCTCTGGTGCAAACACAGAACTCTGCATGCAATTAATGAGAAAACGATGCAAACTTTGTGCATTCAAAAAGACTGCATTTAGTATTTATTACATATAGCACCAATCTGCAAGTTGGTTTTATGTTTTTTTTTTTTTCCTTTCACCTTCTCTTCTGTTCCCTGTTCTTTTAATGCGTTAGCAATTATATGGACACTCCAGGCGCATTTCTGTCGTCGCCGTGATGTTCCGTATAAAGTCCAAGGGCGATAACATTGTCGCCATATGCGGTATGAGCAAGTGAATGCATGCGAGGGTGAGCCCACGATGGTGGCTCAATCTCAAGAAGGAAGTGTGCCATATTCTGTCACACGCAAGCGAGGGGGGGGGGGGGACAGGAGGGGGGGGTGGCGGCGGCTGCGTGCGGTGCAGCCGCGCAGGCCTGCCCAGGCCCTATCTTGAAAGCGATCTGCAAAGAGTAGAGTCTAGGTGCACCAAGGGCTAATAGCGTTGCATGTGATCTGTAATCGCCACTTAGTTTGCGTTGAAGTGAGAGGCAGCACGAAGAGGAGCCAATCAATTTTGATCTAGATCAGACTCGATCCCAATTGAAAGTGACCGTGTGACACCGGTATAAAATCCCAAGTGACAACTGAGCTATGACAGACTCCACAACGAAGGGCGCCAGAGATTTTTTTTAACCGGTTGGGCTCCTTTAAAGAGAACCTGAAACATTTTTTGTGAAACCTGAGAAACAGACTCAAATGAGTGCGATGGCTTCCAATGAATATATTCCTCCTAAAATTTTTGAAAAGGACCTAATATGAATGGCAATACAGGGTTGCTGATACAAATCCAAAGTTTCTTATGTTAAGCCTGGCAACAATTCCGCAAAGATAACGGGCCGCATTTGCCCTGTGCTGCAATGTCATTCAATGATGAACCATGGAACAAGTCGTGACTCATTCAACGAAGTCATGGATATGATAGGAGGGTGGCACTATTTGAATCACTTCGTGTCTGAAAGACGCCCTAGCAAATTAGCACATATAGTATAGACCACTTATAACGTAACCGTTTATAGTGCAGAACTAGCTACAACATGGCCTTTTCTGGCTCCCGTTTACTCTCCCATAGAACTCATACGCATACCGCTTACAGTGCAGCCACGCGAGACGAAATACCAGTTACAATGCAGCTTCCACGAGAAAATCCCGCCGACAAGTGCGGTTGCGAGCACGCTTCTCAACAAGGTGTGCCTGCCGATGGGAGAGGAGAGCAACGAGGGAAATGCGGAGGAGCATGAGAGGCGGAGCAAACGAACGAACGAAGAAAAAAATCATCGCCCCTTCCACTCAATGAAGATATTCAAACAGCGAAGCTGTGCATTCGCAGTCGCTTGGCTCCATCGTGCGAAGAACGCGCGGCGTAAACACCTTATATTGCTTATACTCCCGAGGAAGAAGCCGCCCAACATGAGCGACAGCGAGAGCTTACTCAGATTGTGAGGAACACGCTAGGAATGCCGTCGCCCGTGGACCCCGACTTTTATACCTCGGCGCCTCTCCTACCCGGCGCACGTCCTGAAGTCGGCTCCTCCTCCTCCCAGCGAGCGGATCACGTGACCTCTCTGGCTCTGCTCGACTAAACGCGCAACCACAAGGAAGAAATCATCAACAGTTTTTCAGCGTCGGCGCCAACCAGCGTCACACAGCAGCGGCCGGTGGCATTGAGAACCATGTGCCACCGGTTCACGCTCACTCGGCACCCCAAGACCGAGCATGCCAGACTGCAGCGCCGACGGCGGAAGTGACGGTAGAAGCAAGAGGCAAACAAACTTCGGCCTCCAAGACGGCGCGATGTGCCATGTGTGCGAGCTCGGAGGCCATTTACAAGGTGTGCTTCCGGCGTTGCCGTCCACGAGCGCCTCGTCTGCATCCCAAGCAGCCAATCACTCGTACGTGCTCCGGCCATGGCAAATGATTTAGCTTTGTACGGTATCATAGATAATGATGTACTCATCTTAAGACAGACATGCAAGAAATGGCAAAGTATACACTAGCGAGCACGGCGCTGCTGGTGATGCTATGTCACTGGTGCTACGTGTTTCAGTACAGACAAGCAAAATATTGTATATATTTGCGCTAGAGCTACGGACAATATTTTTATAAAATTTTAATACTACAAGAAGTCCTTATGAAGTAAAAAAAATTTGCCGCCATCACACCCTGCGAATGTGAATCTCCAGCGAAGCTGTATCAAACACCACGCATGGTCGAGCATTGCATTCACGCTGTTTTTCTGGTGTCTTTAATTTCCATGGTCTACCCATGGCAGTCTTAGAATGAACTGAATGAGTTGCTAGACGGGTCTCCCTTTTATATATTAAAGTGTGGCGACGTCAACTATGTGTATACAGGGTGTTTCATTTCAGCTGCACCAAATATTTAGAAATTGCCTGTGGCAGATAGCACAATTATAATCCTTGATCTAAACTACTCGATGAGGCGGCCATTACTTCCACGAGAAATCAAAACGCCTAATTGATTAATGAGCATAACGCTGTTTTATGCATTGAAGCACAAAGTTAACTGGAACGCCCATGCATTTCGTCGGACAGTTTGAAAATTATTATCTCGAAACTGGTTCAGTCCTGAGAATTCGTTCCAAGTAGATACGCCTTGCGAACTCAGCGGCTATAATTCGTAGATTGAAAGATGTGCCGTAAAATCATTAATTAAAAAGTTAATTAGCGTAATTATGCTAATTACTCAATTAAGCGTTTTGATTTCTCGTGGAAGTAATGGCCGCCTCATCGCGTAGTTTAGATCAAGGATTATAATTGTCCTATCTGCCACAGGCTATTTTTAAAGATTTGGTGCAGCTAAAATGAAACACCCTGTGTGTGTGTATATATATATATATATATATATATATATATATATATGCATGATTGCAAAGAAAGATGCCGTTTGCCTTCAATTGTTAACCTGGCATTTTGTGTTTACGCCATGAAATTTTCCAACCAACAAGAGATATATACAGCTTCGCTGTAAAACAATTGTTCTGTTAGCGCAACATTTTGCAAAACTGGCCGGCTAAATTTGTGGCAATTAAGAAGGGAGGATCTGGCCACATGGCGCCACGCTCAGAATACGTCGAAGCCGAGAGTCTCTTGTGGTTGAGAACCGTCAATAAACCTCGTTAAGCGTCTACGCCGGGTGCCGCCAGCCAGCGCCGAAAATACATTGAAAATCGCTTCCTTGTAGTTGGGCCTTAAGAACAGCCCCGCTGTTAAAAAGCGGCGGCGGCGTGATGCGGGCGTGCAGTGGTTGCCTAGGCAAACTTGGTACAAACTTGGTAGGCATACAAACTTGGTAGGCATTCGTAGTAGTTGCCGTGGCTGATCGCCCGAGGAACCAAACTACGCTTTGTACGCGTTTCTATCAGTTCAGTCCGTGCGCGTGATCGCATGCGTAGTCTCTATGCAATCGTCTACGGGTGCGAACATATCAAGGGCGAGCTTCCCGCGATGGCATGCTGCCCGACACCTCTGCCGGCTAGGCCTAACCGTTGCGCCTCGTCGGCGACCAAAGTTGTTGGTTAGTGCCAAGTTAACGAAATGCATTGCAATGGCTGCAATGCAGATGGAAAACGGAGAAACCGCCTTGATAATAAAAGTGGGGGCACGGGCAACAATCGAATGGCGGCAACTTTTTCGCCACTGTGCATACGCCGATCAGTCTGAGAAATAGGATGAGACACTGTTCTGCGCCTGAAATTTCGGTCACTGTCATTTTTATTTTTTAACAGTGGAGCTGTTTAAGCCGGTCGTTAGTCCGTTAGTCGTCCTCAAAAATGTGGGCCGATCCTGGCGGTAGTGCAGAAAGGGTCCAAGCACAATGGCACATACCCCTGTGAACTAGCGAAGCTGAGCCTGGCTAAGTCTACATAAGCTTAGTCAGTCATCGATAGCCAATCAATATCTAATCGATCAATATTCAATAAATTCTGAAAAATGCTGGTGATGACTTGGTAGTGCTTAGCCTAGCCCAAATACATAGCCAATACCTTGTAATAGCTAATCAATAGCCAATCAATAGCTAATCAATCAATAATCAATAAATTCCAGAAAATGCTGGGGATGACTTGGTAGTGCTTAGCCTAGTCCGAATACGTAGCCAATACCTTGCAATAGCCAATCAATAGCAAATTGATAATCGATCAATAATCAACAAATTCTGGAAAATGCTGGGGATGACTTGGTAGTGCTTAGCCTAGCCCAAATACGTAGCCAATACCTTGTGATAGCCAATTAATAGGTAATCGATAATCGATCAATAATCAATCAATTCTGGAAATGATGGGGATGACTTGGTAGTGCTTATCCTAGCCCAAAAGCCAGGACTAGCTAGGTGCCCATCAGCTCCACTGTCTCTTTAGCATTGAGCCTCCAGTGCAAGCTACCGCTAATTTTTTTTCTTAATTTTTTTCTCCTTTTCTTTTTAATTAGTATTACTCTGTCTTCATGCAGAGACTGCGGGTACTTAGAATTTAACCTTTGAACTTTTGTAAATTTAAACAGATGCAAAACTTCTGGTCGCACACTTTGATTCTTGGATATGCGCGGCTGCTTGGTCTACATGTATTGCATATCTGCAGGCCTTGAAAATCGTTGTTTTGGTTATAGTGCAGTACCGCTTATAGTGCGGATATTCGAACCACCGGCGACTTACATTATAAGTGCTCTGCACTATAATGAAAAGTTTCATTTCACAACGTTCCTAACTCTGTATACAGTTTTGTACGAATACATTTGAACCATTTATAAGGACTCGATAGTTCCACGAAAAGTGGTCATTGTATCAGTAATTCGTTATATATTGACTTGCCCTTCAAAATGCGCAAAAATTAACTGCTGGCGTTGGCAGTTACAATTCGACACCACTTCAGCAAGAAAATAGGACTTTCAGTACTTTTCATTCCCGGCACTTTTCCGTACCTAAATGCACGTTCCTGTAAAAAAAAGTAATCTAAATAACGAAATGCCGCCTCGTAGTTCCTTCGAAACAGCTCTCGATCGGTTCCGATCACCTGCCTTTTAGAAACTACGAGCGTATTTGCTGCCATTTTCTTCTTTGAGATCTTGTGATATACATTACTATCAGCAGGACACAAGTGGATTCTAAATACGATACTTAAGCGTTCTAGTTGGGTGGAAGTGAGAACTACTGTGGCATGCCGGCATTTTGCAAAGGTTCTGCCGTAACGTTACGGCTGTAGCATTGGCAACATACGCGCTGAGAGCCGTGAGGTTACGTTTTATATCACTTCAGCCGAAAAAGTGAAAAGTTCGAAAGGTAGAACACCATCGAGAACTGGAACCGGCGACTTTGTGTGGCATCAGCGTGTTTTGCTGTGCTGTGTGTCAGCTTAGGACGCGTGATTATTGCAGCAACGCTTGAGCGGCCGTTGGTTCAAATTGGTCCAAATCGTCCAAAATAGTGTACGTAACATTAGTGTACGCGGCACTGCACAGAGAACTGCGCAAAACGAGAGTGCGCCACTGTAGCTTCCAAGATTGCATGCGGTGCCACCAAGCTGCTGCACAAAGAACTCCACACTAAAGTGCCCCCGACATGGCCTCCGAGATCAGCGGTCATGGCCACAATACGCTGCACTCCCTCGCCCTGAAGCACGCTGGAGAGAAGCCTTGAAAGCAAGGAATGAAAGAGAGCAACTTTCCCCGCGGCTTCTGAAATCCGCGCGTGGTGCTCGCTCATCTTGGCAGTAGAATCTTCGTCCCGGCTGGACTGGAGCAGGGAGGGGTGTTCATTGTAGCAGTACAACACTTCTGAAAATGCTCATTATATCTGGCACAGTTTCAATAGGCAAGGTAAGAAAATCGTAAATGCCATGAAATGTGGCCGTTATAACTGATAGATTACTATATCTGGAATCTGAACTGTACATTAATTTTTTCCTCTAGTTTGGATGTTCTTTGCATAAAATGTATTCCTGTTTAACCTTGATGACCCTGTATAATGAGCACAATGTTTACTTTCCCCATTACCCCATCAACACATTGGTTCCTCTCAGCAGTGCCCCGTCTACGGCTCATTTCTTTCTGCGGTGCACTTATGGTAACCTTTCGAAGTTGGAATCTCACAAAGGTGCCCAAGAGTGACAAAGGAGTAGTGACAAGATAGGCAGGACATGTTAACAAGCATCGCTTACCCATTTCCTAGAAGATCAGGAAGGGTGGGCATGTGTGCTCATCAGTAATTCATCCTCAAACACCCCATTGCTGGCATCTATAGGTGGTCGCATTGGCTGGAACGCCATTAACATAATAAATGGTGGAAAACTAGAGTGGTGCCTCAAAACCCATAGGAGAGAGCAAGCAAGCTATTGTGCAAGATTGTAGGCTTTCTGCTGCATACAGCAAAATATTTTTGGCTAGCATGCTCAAGGCAGTTACTTCTATAGATCAAGAACATTTTCTAATGCTGAAAGAATGTTTCAGGGCCCCTTTTACATGCGCCCAAAGCTTGGTACATGCATCATTTTCGCATTCAACGCCTACTAGAAAGCAGCTGCTAAGGTGGAGAATTGAGCTCGCAACATTGTGCTCGGCAGCAGAATAGCATAGCCACTGAGCCACCGCAATGAGTGGAAAACTCTATTAAAGCACTTATTTTAATGATGGACAAACAACGCATCTTGGAAAAATATAGCATCAGTTAAAGAGCTTCTGTGTGAACCTCAAAGTGCAACTTCACCAGGGATTAAACCAACACCAACATCCCTTCAATTCAAGAGCATTGAGTGCGTCCCTGCCAAAGATGACAAATGGTTGGCCACTCACCCATATCTGTATCCCCAAGGTCTAGCCGATGAAAGTGACCATTGTGCTGCCGACTGTCAGGGTCTAGCCCATTGGCCACCATTGTCCGTCCCTCACTGCCTTCCACGACCATGTCTGTTCCACAGTCATCATCATTGTGGTCCCCATTCAGTGCTGTGTCCCCATTTGCCGTACTGCTGTCCGAGGCTGGCACTCCATTGGAGGCCACATCACTTCCTGTTGACTTTGGTGATGAACTCAGTAGCAGTAACCGTGGGCTGGAGCCAGGCGAGCGCCTAGCCGGTCGCACTTCACTGTCTGTACCATTAACCATTTCAACAAATTGACGGCAGCGCAGCAGAAACAGCAGGTTGAGATTATTTTCTAGCAGACCAGGATAAAGCCTCTGTGTTGTCTCAATGGCCTCTCCAACACGACCTGCCAGCACCAATTTCTGGATTCCTGATGTGACAAAAGAACAGTACTCTCTCAGATGCATATCAGAGTCAAAACATTTATTTTGCTGTTTCACGAATACATACATCTTCAAATTTTCTACGAATGCTGAAAGTAAATAGTTGACTTCTTTACTGTGCAAAAAAATTAGAAGTCTTAATTTATAACAGTAGTATTGCTAACTCAACATACTCTTAATAATGTTTACTCATTCTTACATTAATTTTAAACTAAGAACTATTCTGAAGCAAACAGGCAGTTGTATGCAGTCAAACTTTGATATAATGAAGTAAATCTAGAATTTTTCTCATCAATATCAGCTTGTAATGAATACCATGCTTAAAAGGAATATCAAATAAAATTAAGGTATTTTCGTGTTGGATGTGGCTTTGTTATAACAAGGTTTGACTGTACAAAAGAAGACTTCCTAGAGGCTTACAAACGCACACAATTTTTCAAAACACACTGCAGTAAAATTTATATAGATGGCGGAAATCTCTTGAGGTCAATGAATGGAAAGAAAAGTTCCTGGTCAAATTTTACATGACAGAAATAATATAATCTGCTGAGATATGCGAAGAATTTATTATTATGCTGAAGTGTGTATCAAGTACGCTTGCTGCGTGTTGAGCATCTGCTGTATTAGAAACTTGCAGACTGCTTCCAGATTGCAAACCTAAAGTGTGACAACTCATCATGAACTTACTTTGCCTATTTTTAATGGAAGAAAGGTCTTCGTCAAACGACTGGCCAGTACTTCGTGCAAAGGCTTCCGCTGTGGCACAATAACCATGGTGAATCAGGTAAGTCTGTACAACTCTGGAAAAAATAATAATAATAATAAAATAAATAAACAGAAAAAAGAAAGACCAATAACAAGCAAACAATTATAGCAGCGGCAAATTGACTGTCAAAGCAGCCAGGCTTTAGAGGAGCATTTTTGCTCATTAGGAGAAGAGAGTGAGCACTTTCTCTCCATACTAGTTAAGCTACACTAGTTACAACTACTTGCAGCTTTCAACAACTATTAAAAGTAAGCAATGCATCCACTTCCACTGTGAAAATGTAGCTTGTAGCTCACACAGCCACATACCAAAGCGCAAAAACAATGCAAACAGCACAGTGTTCTAATTGCACTGTTCAATTACAAGGTGACCTTGCACATGCATGAAGTAACCATAGCAAAGCCACAGAAACAAAGTGCACAAATGAAAATAACATTTGCATGAACACATTAAAATTAAGAAATTACTTTCTGTGAGCTAACCATGTGTCTGCTTCCATGAAAAGTGGCATTAGGTAAAACCTCTCTCTATATGAAATCCCTGCTCAAAATTTGGCATAAACCAACATGCAAAAGATTTTTTTATAAATTTTAATTTTTTACTTTCTGCAACATACAAATATTAGTTCAACAAAACAAAAAAATTGTCTGTTTAATGTCTCGACAGTGCACAGTGGGTTTGAAAGACACTGCACTGTAGAGGAGGGCTCTGGTTTAATTTTGACCACCTGGGGGCTCTTTAATGTGCACATAAATCTAAGTATACGAGCGTTGTTGCATTTTGCAGCCTCCACAACCGAGAATCGAACTTGCGACCACGTGCTTAGCAGCAGAATGCCATAGCCACTAAAGCACAACAGCAGGTTAAACAAATTTTTGCCCCCACAATTGGACAATTTGGATGGCGGAGGTTTATGCAAGCATAACTGCAACACAAATACGACTGATACAATGACACACATTAAACAAGCTCTGAACCATGGCACAGATGCCCGGTCAGATTCGGATACAGTGGATCCCACGGGATGCTATTTCTGCTCACATACAAGCTGACACCGCCACCCACAGTGAGCTGCCACTAGCTGTGGAAGCACCTTTCCCAAGTGACCCCCAGGGCGATTTCCTCCACCACAAGGAGATTCTCCGCCGCACCACACGAGATTTAATTTGACCGTGTGGTTCAAACCTCCCAGGCGGCCTTACACGCCAGGAGGAGGTGGTGTTGCAGAGACTCTGTGTGGGGGTGGCACTTACCCCATCGGTCACCTATGCCTGGCCACAACACCTCCGTGGATCATTTGTGTATACCTGTCCATATTGCCCAGCTTGAGCGTCCGCGGCAACAATCAAACACCTGTTGTGGACATGCCCTGGTCTAAACCAGGTACGACGGCATTACCTGCAAACAGTGGGCCTTCATCCTACGCGACCACCGGACTATGATTCATGGCTCTATGGAAGCAACCATTGAGCACTATTGCTGTTCATCGCTGAAACCGGCCTACATTTCTATATTTAATGGTTTATGCCATTGGGCGAACTTTCGGGGGAAAAAAAATGACCTTGAACACAATTTAATAATAGAATCGCCAACTCTATCACAGTTTCACCAAAACATTGTGTTGTTACCTGAACCAGCCGAAACAGGCTTTTGCCATAGAGGAATATCCCTTACAATATGGGTGTGCACTGCATGTATGACTTGCAACTACCAGAGCTTTCCTATCCTTAATGAATTAGTTCTTTAGGTTCTTGTCAGGAACGTCCCAATGGATTAAGTTTTCTCAATCTGAGAAGTGTGTTGGAAGACAACAAAAATCAAGTGCTCCTGGAGCATGTAATAAAGGGCTTCATTTTAGCTCGACCGCTGAGATGCAATTTTTTTTTGTGTCCGGTTTGTGCTTGCACTTATTGATGCTGAAGCAGCAAGAACTGTGTTGAAAATTGGCTTTGAGGAGACAGAGCAAGAGTGCACAAGGGTTAAGTATTTATCGAGAAATGTACCAGTGGAGGGCGATTAGAAATGCCAAACCAAACGTACTAAGAGTGTAACTGACAATTAACAGTACCTGTGTAATGTAGTCTGCCATTCACCTTGCTTGTCATTGACTGGAAACCTCTCTATTGTAGTCCTTGTCCGCATCATCAGCTCCTTTCAAATTCAGCCAACAACACCAGAGTATTAGACACATCACAGTGAGGTTCTAAAAAAAATGCTGATTAATGTGCACTCATAATGAAGTTACCTTCATCATGTCTTCAATGTCAAAGACAAAGGGAGACTGTCCAAAATTTGCATCCACCACCTCACCTGGTGTTTGCAGACCCACTGTAGGGTACAAATTGGGCTGCAAAAGAAAATAAGTGTATTAGAAAAAAAAAACCACAAATTACCACTAAAGCTTTACTGCCAATCATTAAGAAGATAAATACTTTAATTATTCATAAAGACATTTTTAGCAAGTCTGGATCACTTCACTTTCCCATTAAAGCAATAATTACCTGTGTGTTTTTAGATATCTAAAAAAGTAAACAAAGTAAATTACACAAAAATGTAATACAGGCGCAATAATGTACAATGACCATCAGTCAGCCATTAAGGCAATAACCCTCTGTCAAAGATACAGAGACTTCTGTGGAAACTGCACAGATGTTATAGAGAGATGTAGGTGTAACCCTACTACAGTTAATGATAGTGTGCTCAGTGATTTTCTTGGAAAGTTTTGCCTACAGTGGCACTATTATATTTATTCTTGCACAAGACAGGAACCTCAGAACCATCTCTCATGAGCCCTGGAAGCCTTCAGGAAATAGAAATTGAAGATGAACAGCAAAATGAGCAAATATTTCCAGAATTAAGTCATTTTTCTTGGAATAGTATCAGATGGCAAGACCGAAACAACAAAAGCAGAGTCCGTGCAGAGCGACAAAGAAACTCATGAAACCTTACAATACTCATTCGCTCATCCTTCCTCAGACTCGCAGGTCACTTTGCATGTTTGTCAGACTACGCTGAAGAGGTAATCACTCAAATGTACCTTTTGCCTAGAAAATTATCACGAGAAAGCCTACAAGCACTTAGTCTGGACCAGATCTTCAGACCCAATTCTCATGCTGCCCAATTTCAGCAAGCCTCTCAAATTATACATTGACGCTTTGCACCATGGAACAGGGATGGAAAAAAATTGCATCCTCTACCAGAAGAACTTATGTGAGCAGCAAGGAAGACATCTAAAAGTGACTGGTTATAATTAGTAAACGTTTTTGAAGATGCAAAAACAATACACAACAACAAAGAAAGGAACTGGCGGAGGTCATGGCGCTGAAACATTTAGAGACTATCTAAAAGGTCGTTACTTGCAGCTGTTTGCCGACAACCAGGCATCCACTCTAATCTTAAGGCTCACTTAGACAAAGAAGACAGTGGCTTTTTTTGTAAGCAATACAACGATGGTTGAGAGTACAATATTTGTAAGGTAAAGGACATTCACTACTGCCACATGTACATTGTCCTCCTCTTGGCCAGTGACCGTTTTTCACTGGTTTATCACTGTTAAACAGTTACTGCTTGGCACAAGATGCGTCAACATGTTTCGAAATTTGTTGAATGTGGACACTCATTCTACAGTGAACAGGTCTCGTACCTTTTTAAATGTATGCAACCACCAGCGATTACTCTGCAATATACAGTGATATAAGACTCAGGGCAAACTAACGCATTTATTTGGCAGCACCTAGACAGAAGCCCCAGAAGATGAGGTCTACAATCATGATGATTATAAAAAAGAGGAACGTAAAGAGCACTTACACTAATTCCTCATTTAACTGAAGTGACCAGGCTGGCCGTAAACAAAAAAGTTGTTCAACGAGACATGAACAATATACTGCAGCGATGGTGATCGGATACTGAGTGGAACGGTGCGATGCAATAACTGATCAGACATTTTGCCGAAGATGGCAACTGGAGATGTAAGGACCGAGATATCGAGGAAGGAATTTCTCACATAAGCCACGTTTGCAAACAGGAGTCTACAGCCAGACTTCATTGCCGTGCCTCTACCACTTCCAAGACACAGGCCAAATCAATGCTTTTATTTGGCTGCTCCTAGACAAAGCCCCAGGAAGAAGATAAGGTCTACGATCATGAGGATTATATAAAATGAAAAAGATAAACAACATAAGGAGGACTTACAGTATAAATAGCAAACGGACTTGACCTGCGACTTTTGAACAGGATAACTGTGCTCACTGTTATCGTTGTGGTTTAAGTGTTGCTTGTCTTTTTGGGCCAAAATTAGGCCAATAAAGCGTTCAATTCTTAACTCGCACTTTTGGCAGTGTTGAAGTCTTTACTGTTCCCATGTTCACTGTTCCCATGTTCACTGTTTCCATGTATTGTTCCCATGCCAATACATGGCATGGGAACAGCAATAAATTACTTACATGCGCTTTGCAGTGTCCCTAATACACAACCATGCAATCACCGTGATCACGAGATCACCACACCGGCTGCAGTCCAACCAAGCCAAGTCAAGCTGCAGGACGTAACATGCATGCACGTCCATAATGTGCCATTTCAACATGGAGTAAAAGTTTCCGCCATGAATTACAGATTGCGCTTGCTAAGTACAGTTGCCGACCAATTTTTCAGACATGGCCAGGGACGCATGCGGACTTAACTTGTGGGGTCTCATACGTGCTCTTGGGACAAAGGAACGACGACACAGTGGTGCTAACAAGCAAAGGGGCATTTATTGCGCCTTACATACACTAATGCATGCAAGCCGAATTACTACCAATAGAACATTCACATGGGTGCGTGACAAATCAAGGAAGTCCGACTCACCGCGACCCGATAGCGAGCGAATATGTTCGCCCCATGCTGTGACACCATCGCCTAGTCCTTCACGTGTACGGTCACATGAACGGTGGCGCGTTCGAACGATCCGTGTTCGTCCATACCGATGTCCTGCTCTTAGCTTCGCGAGAGGGTCCCGTGAAGCGGGCCGGCACACGCGCAAAGCGTTTGTGCGTGTTGGTCGCCGATCCCAAGCCAAAGAGGAAGCGCCTTCAACCTTTTTCCCCCAAGTCACCCCGCCGTTCATTGGCGTTAGCATCGCGACACTCGCGCCATCTCTCACAACGAGCCGCAACCACTACGACCGCCTCCGGCGCTTATCCACGCGGAGAAGCTGGACTACAGGAGACGCAAGCTATGCGGAGAAAACAACATCAGGGGACATGCGAGAGTTGCGCATTCCCACAAACTCCACCACTATATGTGGCCGTCAGTCTAGCCCATGCGGATGATCTTACGCTCCATCTCCGATGATGCCTACTGGTACAAACATATTGGTGGAGAGCTTCCAGCTTATTGCCAGCCATTCCACCGGTCACTGGCAAATTTTTTGTCACAACCGTACTACCTAGGCTGCTGGGCCTAAACAGTGCCGCGGGTCGGCAGCCAGTTTGGTGTCGACATGATCTGGCAGCAAACGTTGACAGCTGCCATGTTTGCAGCATCGCAAGCATGAATCATGTCCAAAAAATTGAGCGGCACACTGTTTAGCATCAAAAAAATGCTCAGTGACTGTGATATTTTTACTGCTAGAATGCATATTTTGAGTGATGTGTAAACAAATCTGCTTTGCTATAACTGACATCATGTCCGATCTTACATTTTTGGTTTCATTCAAAGCAGGAGCCTACTCTACTGAAATAAAGCATGACCAACCAAATTTTATATTTACTTCGTTATATCCGTGTTTGTAATAACTTTTGTTTAATAGTTTCCGGTCTCTCCATTAAGAACACCTACCTTTTCAAAGAGTTTACAGATTTGTTGTGTCTCGATTTAGACAAAACAATTTATTTTATCCATTCTCACCATGCTAGCGTTTAGTAGCATTATTCTTAGCTCATTCAACGAACACAACACTTTACGTGCATCTGGTGATGTGCTGATTGATTTTTAATAATTCATTTCATCTCCATCGTGCTCCAGGTACTATCACCTTTCAATTATTTCTCATTAACAATCTCCTCAGTTGACCAGGCGTCTCATTTCAAAAAGCATTACACATATCAAGTTATATGTACTAAATGGACTTAATGAACTTTATTTCTTTATTTCACTTGCTTAAAAATTAGAAAATGTTTAAAATTTAGTCATTTTTCTTGAATATTTGCATTTAATTCAATTAGAAAATTTCACTATTTGAATACTCCTACTTATTTGCATTTTACCAAGATATGACAATAAGAGACCCTTTCTCCCCCCTGGTATCAATACACACAAAAAACCACTCAAACATTTAGCTGCCTACAAACATTACAACTAATTACTATCGCTGAAAAACCGAAACATGACCACAAGAAATGTCTAAGCTTGAACCATTGTAGTCGACTGCACAAGTAGAAATATGTAACAAGATGATGCAGTTGCAGTGATGCAACTAAAGACACTCTATGCTAAAAAGGTAAAATATTCTGAAAAGTAATTGCAACTTCATCAGTTGCATATCTTATGCTAAAGGCCTAAACACAGCTATCTCCTCACCGGTAAGTCTGTAAAGGCAACCCCAAGGTTATGGCCATTCTTTGTGTAGAAGCACAAGTTGTCAATAAGGTTGACACCACAACCAATCACATCGCCAGTTGTGAACGTTGGGCCGTAAGGCTGGCCAGTACCACTAGAGCAAAAACTATGGCCATCATCACCATGGTACCCATATGAATGTTTGTCCCAACCTGAAAAAAAAAAAAGACCAAAAATACTGTTTCAGCTTCCTACACCATTAATAATATGCCATAAGTGCCAGCAAATCAGTCTTGCATTCAATAATAGCAAATATTGACTTATTTGCAGCTAAAGTTGGCCAATCACAAGCTGCACAAAAAATGAACAGAACACTAATTGGCAAAGTTTCAGCCTTAACACTGGCCATAGCATTTAATGCCATTTTTTCGCAACAGTGCTAGCCAATGTATAACAGTGAGTCAGACTCATGAAAAATGTCAGAAATACCTATCTGCACTTGACACTTTCATGCAAAAATTATACCATGTTTCTGTCAGTTGTAATCAAGTAGGAAGAATTGTGGCACTTAGCATTTTCAGCAAGCAACAGTGAGGCAATAAACAGGTAAGACCGGGCTGGAAATAAGTCTGGCGGGTGTGCAACTCAGTGCCAGACGTGAGTGCTTTCAAAGTATCAAACACTATAAAGAGATGTGGTCAGCTGATGAAAAGGGGTCTTCAGGACTCATGAGCAGAATAAACATTGTGGAACTCAGCCGTTGTGCATTCCACATACAAAATGAGCCCCAAAAATACAACATACCATGTCAAGGGAAATACAGACTCCCCAGAAGGGTTAAAAGTGCACCCACACACACAACACACACACACACACACATCTATTTTTTTAAGGAGTACATATGTACTCCTTGCATGAAAGAAGAAAGACTTGAAGGGCAGCTGAAGCACTTTTCAAAAAAAGTGCGCTCTCAACGAATTATTATAATTTTTCACACCATGAATACGAAAATCATAGTTTAACAGGCCATAAGTAAGCACTAGTTGCTCTAAGTTAGCAAAAACAGAGCCCGTTAAATTACCCACGGCGTTTAACGGGCTCTGATGGCAAAGACGATCGTGACGTCATCTTAGGTATCGGCGAGGAGCGCAATTCGAATAGAGCGCTCATGTGACCCCTGTATTGACGTCATCCTCACGCCCAGTCTTTCGCCGCTACGCTCAGCGCGCGAAGGAGGCGGAGCTTCAACGAAAATTTTAACCACGATTGCAGCACTGCTACGCGTATAATCGAGAAAATGACTGCAGGAGTTTAATTATACTGTGTCAGCCTTCCAAACCCCCACAAATCTTCCAGTTCTAAAACCTCTTCAGCTTCCCTTTAAATGGTGAGCCTATTGATATAGGTCCTGCCCCTTCTATGGTGCCATCAAAAGCTTATCAAAAGTTAGAACCACAGCGATTTCGTCACGATCCATGAAAAATTTTTAAACACAACTTTTTGTTGCAAAATCCCTCAAATAAATGTGTGCAGGTGTCGGCAACACTGAGAGCAATAGCAACTGTGTGCTGCAAAAACGGAACTAGAGACATGCTCACTTAAAAACACCCAAAGAAAGTCAACAAATTGCAAAAGCTTTCTTTAAACTTATATCATTCAATACATGACACTTCATTTAGAAGCGTTTCAGCTAGCTGCGTAGCTTTAAGACGATTTAAGAGAGGCAATGGGGGCGCTTGCCTAATGGCAGCACTGCCTAGATAGGCATTCTGATGAAAACCACCACAAGAGAGAATGGAAACATGAGGCATGAAAAGCCAGAAGGGAGACTCGAGAAGTACACATGAAACATGCGAGTTGAAGTATACTATAATGGGCACAAATGCCGCATAGTAGGCTATGTGCAGTAGGTTTATGCATTTTCAGTTTATTTTGGGGCAATGTAAGAAGAAATTAGGAGATGCACAGCTCATTCATTTACTAGCACACGTGACAATGTTATCCATACGTATTCAATAGTTCATGGAAACCCACATACATGGTAATGTTGATCCCTCCCACAAAAGGAATAACATTGTACTAATTTATTATGAAAAAGAAAATGTCAATAAGAACAATCTCAGCATGAGAATGGGCAATTTTATACAGATGAAAATGAGTCACCCAACACACAAACAGAGGCATTGACTGCTGCATGTATTTTGCTTTTTTTTTTTTTGTTACCATAAGTATCTTGCATAAGACAATAAGACAGTAACTTAAAACTTCAAAGGTGTAAATGTGCAACACCATATTCAATAATGTGCCATGAAAATATATTGTTCTTTTGTAGAGTACAATATATTTAGCAAGTGTTAAAAAAAAAAAAAAAAAAGGTCATGAAAGCAATTCATGTGCTTCTGAGAAAGCTCCATCACATAAACAGGGCACTTGTATGCTGGCATACCATTCAAGGCTTGATTCTGCACTAGCCTGCATGCAGCAGATGTGGCTGTTTAAGTGACGTAGTTCAAACATGCTGTTGCCTACAGCTGAAGCAGGTCTGTTACAAATCTCTCAACACCGCTATGTAATTGCACATGAATGCAGAAACACTTACGTATTGTCTTTGATGTCCACGGGGGCGACAAAACTTATACTGGCTGACTTAATTTTGCTATTTGGTTGAACTTTACAAAAGAGAGCATTCTGCTTCATCTCAATGGCCATTTATGATAATGAAAATATATTGAACACAGACACATCACCAAAGCAAATCCAAAAACTGACCGGGAAGTCTGTTCATGTTGACACCCTGAGCAGACAGGCCCACACCCATGTAGCCATCCCTGCCCTTACTGACGATCTTCACTTCAAAGTAATATAGGCCACATGCTGCAGGAATTGGGTGTGTGGCACGAACGCTAGCAGCGTCTTTGTGGTTCTTGCCAACACCTAGAGAAAAGCACATAACAAATATTGGTTACGAGGACTTTCTTTTTTTTTGCGTGTGTGTGTGCGTGCGAAAGTTACTAAAATGGCAATCTGGACCACAAGCCCTTTCTCAGGTGATTAGAAACAGGTAAAAAAATGTATTCTACAAAAGCAATCCTGGCCAAAATAGAACTAATAAAAACAGCTGTATTATCAGTTCAAATAGCAAAGCTAGGAACAATAAAGAATTAACGCACCCCAGTGAAAATGATGAGTGGATGCCCAATAGCATATCATGGATGTGCTATGTGCACCTTTCCTAGGAGATGCACAGCTCATTCATTTACTAGCACATGTGACAATGTTATCCATACGTATTCAATAGTTCATGGGAACCCCCATATATATGAGTGAACTTTAAGTGCATTAAGTATAACTGCAGTATATTTAAAGGTGGGGTTCCACCTTTGTAGTATACTCTATGCATACTTAACACAACAATGATTTTTTTTTTACTTTTATAGCAAGTTTGGACAGAAGCATTCATTTCTTATATCGATCAGTGCACCAGCAACACTCAAACCACGAAGGCTGAGATATTGCCATGTCGCCAAGATCCCAACAAATGAAGACCGATCACACCTTCCCCAGTTCTAGAACCAGAACGCAACACAGGCTGACCAAATATTTGCGCTATAGTCAATGAATGCCTTTAGCAACACAAGTGTGTGCAGTGCATCCAACCTCGACTGCAGCAAATATTTAGACAGCAATGTGAACACACGGCAACTTCAGTACTGCAGAATTGGGTAAAACTGCCAGTAGGCCTAGTGCAGCAAGTGCCCAGCAGGCGCTGGTGCAGCTAACATAGTAAACAAACAAATGTAAATTATCGACCCTGAGTTGTACGCAAGATTTTGATCATCAATGATTGACAATGACCGTCATATGACGCAGGCAGTGGGAAGCACGCCCAAGAGAAGCAATTCGGAGCAGCATTGCCACCGTAAATAATACAACTGTGAAATAAATGTAGCAGTAAGCGTAACAATAAATGTGTTTAATTTCAGTTCTTAATGAGCGCAATATTGAATTCTTGCACAAAAGAAAGCTAACGACGGTAACTATCACAGCCATCTAGATGTCACACAATTAAGTGAAAGTAAAACGAAAGTTAGCGTGCGAAACTGCTTGAACGCTAGCTGTCAGCAGCTTGCTCGGCTGCGAACAGCTGAAACTTCTTTCATATGCGTCACGACGGCACAGCTAGGGATCGCAAACGCAACGCACAACGATAGAGTATTACTACAGCAACAACACTCTGATCAGAAGTTAGACGCTTGCGAAATGATAGTCAAACATGTGAAAGCATCATAAGCAAATTACTTGAGAAACTTGCAGTTCCACTAACCTTTATAGTGTACTCGAAGATTGTTTTGTGACAAGCCTATGTAGGTGAATTTGTCCTTTGGGCTCCAAGAACGTGGAAGAGGAGTTTCTTCTTCATTCACTGTGGGGTACAACAACTTCAAACGATCAGTTGGTTGCTGCGAATACGATGTTGTAGATTCAGTACTACCAAAAGCCTGATTCATTGTCGCCATTGTAGTACCGAGTTACCCGGATGCATTTACGTAAAATACGTCACTTCGTGTTTGCTCGACTCCAAACCCCCTAGCGACAAAGAAAATAAGCGAAAGAAAGCAAATGGAAAGTGAGAAGGAAAAACAGTGATGGTGATAGTAGTCACGAAATAAGGAACCAATAGTCAAGTATTGGTTGTTCTGTGGTAGTATGCTTATTACTGTGATAGTAATCATAAAGTCTCAGTCTAGTTTCAATTTCCTAAGGAAACTGGAGCTATGACTAGAAGTTGGGGAGTAGCCACGGTAGGTAGTCGTAGGCTGTCGTAGGTAGTAGCAACGTTGGTAGCCACCATGGTAGCCACAGTATGAAAGTAGTACTAGTAGTACGATGGGTGTTCTGTGGTAGTACCATAAAGAAAGAAACTGAATTTCTTTCTTTATGGTAGTATTCCAGCGTTCCAGTACATCAACAGTTTATTTCCTTCCTCCTTGCAGTACAAGTTTGTATGGGTGTTCTGTGGCAGTACCCCATAGCCACAGTGTTCTAGCGGTTCTAGTACGCTCTAGCCACAGTCACCGTGGCCACCGTCGGAGCTGTTTTGGTTATCCTTTGAGACCCGACACTGCCGACACCACCTTCTTTTTTTCTTTTTTTTTTCTTTTTTTTTTTCTTTTTTTTTTTTTGCGCGGTGTTTTGTTGCTCATGCCATGTCGTCTTCATGGCGGTGAGTTCAGGCTGGCTCCATAGAGAAATTCTGGCTCTGGCAGCCGGCGGCTAGCCCGAGGTAAAAAATCGAAGAGGCCAAGACGACGCTGGCTCTTACACGTTTCCGCAGTGGCGCGTGGATGGGTGTTGGCTCATGTAGCAACACCGTTGCTGTCAATGTTTGTGGCGCAAAAGTTTGTTGCTAATCGTGTCAGTACCTCCTACCCACTATGGGGGATTGGCTTAGAAATGGGTGGATTATTCCAATTTAATATGAAGCATAAATTTCCGAATATCTATGGAACCAGCGCTGTATAGCGTAGAATTATCTGTTAAAATAAAATCAGTAAGGTTAGATTGAATGAATAATAATAAATTTAGACGTACACAAAAAGGAGAAGATTCAATTTAGCAGAGCGTTCGGTTGGATTCTGTAAGAAATGTTTGGACAGCAGAGCAGGCATCCCTGTGGCTGAATCCCAAAGTGTAGGCTGCAAACTAGAGTCTACTAGAACACTCTACTGCAAACGTAAGAATAGCAGTCCAGGCCAAGTCTTTGAAAATGTATTTCCAATAATATTTTTCTTGCTGCAGTAAAGCGGCGACGAGATAAAAGTTATGTATTGTCTCTTCCTCATTACAAAACGAGCAGAAAGGGGAGGGAACCAAACCCGACCTGTCCAAGTATAAATTCAGGGAGGGAATGCGGCAACGTAAATTTGCGAGAGAGACCTCAAGCGTCTTTGTGTTAAAGGATTCGCTACGCCAGGGAAATGCCAGGTGCTTATAATTTGGAGAAGCAGTCAGAACTAGGTTTGATAAGACTTTCCTAATTGATTGCATCCGAAATCTAGCGGCTGTGGTGTGTGCTGTCACTGGCTGAACAAAATATAAGCGGAAAAAAGAAGAGGTGGAAACTGTCAGTCTCTTCCACTAACCTTTTGTGACTTCTTCCACTTATCTTTTGCTCTACAAAATAAAAGTACAGCTACATTAAAAACAGTGGCCAGTAAGCACAAACAAGTTTTGTTGTTACTGGCAATTCTGTGCATAGGTATTTTTTCCTCAAGAATTTCAGTGCCATCCCCCCCCCCCCCTCCTCCCTGAATTCATTTTTGAATTACTTTGCTAGATTATAAACAAAATATGCTCATGTCTATTTATTTCACACTGCTATTCCAGTGTACCTTCCAGTGTACCTTCGTGCTACTGTGGTGCAGTCCATGGGCAGGAAAGCTGCTATTCTTTGACTTGCTATCTGTGTGCTCTTCCCTTTCCGCATCTAATGATTCGCCCATGCCAAAACTCTTCCGCTTTCTAGTTCCTGCCCATTTGCAATGTGTTAGTTTTATTTGAGTACCCAGTCATAAAGGTTCGTTTTTAAATGAACCTGCCAATTCACTTGCAAAAAGATCACTTTGCGACCCAGTCCTTCTGTTCTACCACTGATAGCACACATCATGGCAGCTAGATTTCAGATGCTTTAAATCATGAAGGTTAAATCAGACCCAGTACTGACTGCTTGTCCAGAATATAAGCATCTGGTATTTCCCTAGTGTATTGAATTCTGCAACACAAGAATGTTTGAGGTCTCCATCACAAAATTATATTGCTGCATTACCTCCCTGAACTTGTACAGGTCAGGATTGATGCCCTCCCCACTCTGCTCTTTTTGTAATGAGGAAGGAACAATTCATCAGTTCCAACCGAATGCCCTGTTAAAAGTGTAATTTTTTTTCTGTACTTCTCAATTAATGATTATTTATTCTTCCTGCTATTATTGCTTTCATTTTAACAGATAATTTCACCTTCTACAGCACTTAGTCCAAGTGGGGCAATCCTCACTTGAATCCCCAATAATGGGTAGGAGCCACACAGTAGCACACCCAGGATCTCTGCCAGGGGGGGGTTGACAGTTTGCCAATACCTTCTAAACAGCACTAATTTCGATTTCTTCATGAGAAACTGTCAAAAAAATGCGCTTTTTGCGAGTGTGCAGACGATTGCGCGTCTTACATCTTAGTTGCAGTACTCAAATGCATAAGGAAAGAAAAGGGCTTAAACAAAAGGGGGGGTTAAGTCAGCCTCAGGGGGGGGGGGGTTACAACCCCCGAATCCCCCCCCCGTTGGTGCACCACTGGAGCCACATGTTCAATAGGCAACAACTCGCACACGCTACCAGCAGCTAGAGTTTCGTTGCGTGATTACATTAGCATGCACAGCTAACCAAGTTACATCTGCCTTATGTAGGAAAATTCGGTATTCAAAAGGTATCGCAGCAAAACCTGTAACATGTCCACCTGCTAGGCACGATTGGCACAGGGAACATGGTACTGGCAGTTTGGGGAGCCAGGGCTGATGTAAAAGTTGAGCAGGCACGAAAGCGAGGCAGCAGCATGGGTTTGGGAACCCTTTCAATGTGCACAAGTTGTATGAACTAGAACACAGCTGCCGTATGTGTGGCGATAGTCACCCTTTGCTGCCATTGTCTCCATATGTGAATGTGTTAGGTGCAAAAATACCCTTGTGCACAATGGTAGTCAACAGCTTCGTCGACATTAGTGTGTGCCAAGACATCTGCTGCAATCTTCTGTACAGGCTTAGGCTGAGAATGGCACCTCCTTGTTTCATGCACTTAATATGATACTCGAGTCTCCAGACTGTGGCTTGTGCCAAGTGCTTGAATCTATAAAGCATGTGCTATGCAACTGATCTCAGTACATGGAAAATCAACAGAAGTTGACTGATGCTCTTGCTTGTCTCGACAGCCAACCGTTGTCAGAGGACGTTATATTGGGCCCTTGGCGCAGCTGTAAATCTAGTTTCCAGGCCAGTGAGGCCTTACTGGGCTTTTAAAATCTAGCCATTGTGGTGTTTTGCCTCCTTCCTCTGTCACCGTCGCTGCTCTTGTTCCTCTTTCCCTAGCACAGAGTAGCCGGCTAGAAGGATATACCTCAGGCTGACCCCCGCATTTGATCATTAAACTTTTCTCTCTCACTATAGCTGACTAAGGAAACAGCCATAGAGAGCCATACCATCCGTCTCTGGCTGTTTGGGGCTGCTGTGCTGGAGTGCATCTTGTGCCTGTGATGAGGAATAACTTTGGACTCCTTGACATCTCAATGGTCAACCCTACTACAACTCTATCACAATGCCCCAAAACTAATTCACGTTGAAACTCAAGTCGGTTCTGTTAGGCCAGCTTAAAGGGACACTCAAAGAAAAATAATTAGTGCGCTATTAGTAAATTGTGCTTCTCCAATACGAAAAAAGCCATTCTTACCATTTGAGAAGGCTTGACAAGCAAGAAAAGGTTAAAAATTAAAGGCAGGTGGTGATGCCACCTTGGGAGTTCCCGCACCATTTGCCGCGATGTCATGGATTTTGACAGTGTCTGCTTGAGCCTAATTTTTTATTGGTAAAAACTGACTACACTGCATTATAAAAAAGCCAAAGACAGAACTTGGCATGTTTCGAGAACTTTCACTGTGCCACAATGGCCCAAGAAATAAAATACGTTGAAATCTAGGTTACATCTACTTATGAGAAATTCAAGTGCAAATTTGGCCTTCATTTTTATTGATTTAGTGGTGCCCCTTTAAAGGGGCTCTGAACCAACCCTCGGGCTAACACACCAAACCTCGGGCTAATAACATAGTCCGCGGGTAGCATACGCTGCTGTAAACATCTCAGCCAAGCTGTCGTACGCGGTGCGTGGAGCTTGCAAGCGGAGTGCGAAGTCACCTTTCTCTCAAACGATCTCTTTACAACAGAAGCCATTATCCTCACTCCTTTCTGTGTGCTTTATTTTGTACCCATACGCACCGCGGCCGCCGCGGGGTGCCATCACGAGACCACTGGCTAAGCGCACGGCGGCTCGCTGAGGACAACTGCATTTGGCATACGTTTAGCGCATCGTAGGCACCAAATCGTAAGTCGTGGCGTCTACGTTAACATCCAAAATTAAATTTGAACTGCGTGCCACAGTGACATTTCGAAGGCGGACTGCTGTGGCCATGCCCCACTCCGCTGTAGCCTTCGCAGGGCAAGGCATGGAAGAATAGAGTGCCTCGATGCTAGCACCCTATGGAAGAAGGAACGGGAGCACAACAGAGGCCTTGTTTGATTACCAATAACTCCGCTTCTGCTTAATGCATTGAAGTACTTTTTGCGACAAAGTATTTCTGAAATAGCTTTTTATCACTTCAAATGCCTTTCTCCACTCTGATAAAAAGTGGTTCAGGGCCCCTCTAACTAGGCAGTGTAAGCATGTGTTAAACCAATTTCTGTAAAGGCCGTTTCAAGGCCGTTTCACATGGTGCGATTTTGCACTGCGATTATCGCACCGGAAGTGCGATTTCCGTCGCATGCGACGAAAATCGCAGTCGCAGGGCCATTTCTGCGATTTAAGGCTGTATATGAATGTAACAGCAAGGCATTGTGACCAAGTGGCGCCTGCTTGGTTTGTGATGTCGTAGCTGATGAAGCTGCTTTATAAAATTTGCTGAATAATCTGTTGATTGAATTGGTAATTATTTCTTTACAGATGACTTTTTGTGGCTGTGAAAAAGCTTTGTGCATTATCCAGCTATGCCTTAGTTGAGGCATACTTGGACCAACTCAAGAGTGTCATTTTTTATCACAAACATTTGACTACCATTCCATAATAGCGAGCATAGTCAAGTATGGTACTTCATTAGCCAAATAGCTGCAGTGGCAGGCGACACTCGTGCTGTAACAGAGAAATGGCTGGGTAGTCATTTCCATCTATTAATAAATCAACTTTAGCTGAATTAACCTATTATAGTTACGAGAAATTTTCCATTATGTTAAACAAAAGAAAAAAAAATGCAGTGGTGCTATTTCTAAAATCATAATCAAGGCACTTTCTGATAATAGCGTCCCCATCCCCCAAAAGAGTACACAAATTTGCAACACAATAGTTGGTGCCAATTAGAGTGTACTAGACAATGGTCGAGTGGGCCGAACGGCACTCTCCCGCTGCGTGTGGAAAAATTGTGCGAGGGCGCTGCGAGCGCACTGGATTTAAAACCCCTCTATCTGTAAAAGTAGCGCCATTCTTAGATGATTAGGGGCGCGATCTTGTACGCGTTCCAAAATGGAACGGAGGCGTTCCGTTCCATCGAGCCGCACACGATTGGTCAATTTGAACCGCGACGTTCAAATTGACCAATCGTGTGCGGCTCGATGGAACGGAACGCCTCCGTTCCATTTTGGAACGCGTACAAGATCGCGCCCTAGATCTTGCCGCCACCGCGCTCACACACGCGTTTCCTCCTCGCCGCCTGCTGTTGCCCCTGCCTCCTCCGCTCCCCCATTGGCCAATGCGTGTCACGTGGAAGCACGCGTTGCGCTTTTGTTACGGTGTCTAGAAGGGGGAGGTGAGAGCAACGGCGGCGGCGGAGTGTTGCAAGCAATGATGGAGGAAGGAAAAAAACTGCTGCGGCCGCCCAGAGTGACTTTCAACACGGCTCTGAGGCGGGAAAAAACTAAACATAAAGAAGTGAAAGCGCGCGCTATCATCGTCCAATCGGAGATACAGGAGAGAGAGAGAAGAGGCGTTGATCAAAGGATGGCGGTACTTTTCTTATTTTAGTTTTAACTGGATTGGGGTGGAGTCGCGCTCCACGGCATATTCAACGTACTTTCGCTGCGGGCGCCGAGGCCGATTGCGCATAGTACGCTCTTACAATAGTGCTTTATTTCCACTGCAAATTTATGTTTACACCATTTTGCCAAACATACATACTTGAGGCATGGATTATACAACGCGACGTCTTCAATTTTGCTGTCGTTGTCAAGCGCGTCGTCTGCTAGCGAGCGCGCGTTCGCTACGCGGACGTTGGCGGACGCCCAGTTTTTCTCGCAGAACGTCTGTGCAGTAGATTTTTTAAAATGTTTTAGTTGCTTTGCTGCGCTCACGACTCTTGACGGCTGGTACCAAATGTAGTTTTAGCCAGGTGAACTGCTCTTTTTACCACTGTCTTCTAAAGGTAACTGGTATCTCTGCAACATGAAGCTACGTGAGACAATTTTATTATTGATATCGTGTCATATTGATCAGGGACAATGATTGAAGAAAACATTAGAGTGACATAAACTAGGTTTATTAACTGCGTGGCGTGAAGTATGTATTTCTAGGTAATTAAATCAAAGGGTACATAGACATATACATTCACAATATATATGTAAGGGAAAAAAAATAACAAATATTCTAAATGCACAAATTGAAAAAGTGAGAACTCCTGACCGGAATAAGCGCTCGTGTTTGCAGTAACAAGCACACTTATTAGTGAATACTGCACATAAAACTCTCATTCGCAGAAATATTCATAGCAGGCAAAACTATCTTATATATATATATATATATATATATATATATATATATGCAAGTGTTATTGATATACTGTACGACGCCGAATAGTCGTTTCCCTTCGTATGTAACGCATAACAGCACTATTGAAGTCTCAAAGGTGAGTGACCGATGCAAGTGAGGACTGTTATTCCAAATGATTGTGCTGCCGGAGAGTTGTGGCTGTCGAGCAGTTCCCGAGAGAATTAATGCACGGGTGTTAATAAGTCCTGCTTAACAATAAACACCCCGTTCTGGGACAGCCTGTAAATCTGCTAACTTGATTCAGGCAAGGAAAACTTTTTTTGACAGTCTCACCATGTTTGCAACCCATTAAAACTATGTGCCCCATGTGGTACCACACTTTTCTTGAACGAACTCAACAGATCTGCACATATCTCTACGAGTATGTGAGACATGCTGTTCCTTTAGTTGTTTCATTATGGTCGTTATGATAGTGCACTGGATAACTGAAAGCAGCCATTTATAATATACAAGCTGACGAGTTGAGCGGTCATACATGTGGGAACAGCATTACATTTATGTATGAAATATAGGATAAGCGTAACATGTTTTTCTCGAAAATCAGACTCTAGAATAATTTATTTTGTTTACACCCCTAGAAAAAAGCCGAAGAACACAGCCACCTGCTTTTTTCTTTGTAATATAAAGAACTTCTTCGGTTTTACGTGCTAAAACCACGATATGATTATGAGGCACCCGGTTTACTTTTCACCACCTGGGGTTCTTTAGCGTGCACCTAAATAGAAATACCCAAGTCTTTTTTCCATTTCGTTCCCATCAAATTCCGCGACCTGGATTGAACCCGTGAGCTCCAGTTTAGCAGCGCAACGCCGTATCCACCACATAGCCACTAATTAGGCTACCGTGCAGGCTTTCTTTTCTTTTTTGAAGTATCGACTGGAAAAAAAATTCCACGTACGGCTTACGGCCAAAGATTAGCATATAGAATGACTTACTAAAACCGTTTTCGGTGCTCGAGGTCCAACTGTAATAAATGACCCCGTACCAATTACTCCGCATTGTTACACGAGGAAGGCAGAAACTTGAATAGAATGTTGCGCTGCAGTGTCCTCTTTTTTTAATCTATAACAATGCTTCATGTAAATCTGAGTACGTACAAGGTACCGGATGGGGCAGATATGCTTTACTTGTTTGAAGCGGCAAGCAGGAAGGTTACATATGTTCCTTCGTCTGTGTTTCGCAAGACCTACTAATGAAAAACTATATGCGCAACAATACACACGAGAGATACATGCTGCTTGAAGAACGAGAAAAATATTTGTTCTCCAAAGGGTACAATACAATAACATAGTAGAATGAAAGCTGACACTGCGGCCGCAATGCACACGCAATCACTGAGCGGAATTAAAAATAAAATAAAGAAGAGAAAAAAAAGGAATTTATTTTTAAGGCATAAATACATGTCATATGCAATTATGAACACCATTTGAGTGGTCTGAATGCAAATACCAGCGCGCGAAGTAGTACAAATGACTCTGCCGAGCAGCATCGCCAACAGTTTCCCACGGCGCGACCTTGATGCGGCCCAATCCACTTCGATCGCAGCGCCGCCACAGTATTTTTCCACGTAGGGCGCCTCACTGCAAAGAATGCGCCGCCCCAGCCGCTCGTCCCACTCAACCGTATTCTAGTACACTCTAGTGCCAATCTGACACCATAACTCCTTTAGACGCTATGTGCACAGTTATGCATGTGAAGGTAGTGCATCAAAATCAAAAGCACTGATTTCACAAACATCTTGAAGCACTTCTGATGGGACCTGTGCTGAAAGTTTGAATAAATGTCGTGTTTTAGTAAAACGAGTTTGAAGGTAGACGGTTGGATGTTTGTCCTTGCAGTGGTAGTTTGTATTCATGTAGCAGGTTCACTTTCATTGTTTTCAAAATGTTGTATATTAGGCATATATTTCAGGTGTCTGGATAGGTGCTTTCTAAGTATTCTAGACACGAAATAGTTGATATTCTCATATCTGGCATTCTTATAGCGTTCTCACATGGAGTCCACATTCTGTAATTTGTTCTGCAGCTGTACAGTTTTTATGATCCAGAAGGTAGAAGGTGTGATCAAACTAAACTTTCCATGGACAGAATTAATTGGCACCTGAAGGGGATAAACATGAATTCATACCAATGCTGTCGTCACCACTTACGTAGCCACAGAATGCAAGTACGATGCACTCATAGTAACCTGGACCAAGTCTTGATTTTTTTGCATAATCCTTATACTGCAGCAGTTGTCTGTTCACTGGCAGTGTATGTTTCACAATGAACACAGACAGCATAGTAAAAGTTATGTTTATTAGCCTAAAAATACCATTTCATTTAATTTTTGACATTGCACACTAAACGAGAGAGAGCTTTTTGAAATAATCTTGCCATTTATCACAGGGCAAGTGACATCATCGATGCAAGCAAAGCACAAATTTTGCAATTCCCCATTAACAAGCAAATGCTGCAGCTGAAAAATAAATGGCACGAATATGAAATCACAACCGTTCAGGGAAAAAAAGGGGGTTCACTTTTGCAATAAATATTGCTATGGCAGCTTTAATCACACACACACACAAAAAAGGGATTTTGGAAGTGTCCAAAGCCAAAAATCCTGCATGACTGAATCACAACGTTTAATAAAACCAATCACACATCATGCACTCTTGGCAATGACGCTGCCGAACTTTGGGCCTTAATTTTCTTAAGCTCCACCAGGGCATCCTGAAGGTACGTCACAGTCTGGCTCAACCTCTTTACCTGCACAGAAACAATGGTATTTGGTGGATTCAAAACATATCTTTTGATTGAAATGCATGTTTTAACAGCAATCTTTCTCTGGACTTGCTGCCTAGGCTCTCAGAATTAATTTCAGCACTCATGCTGCCTTTCACTGCAACCAAGTAGTAGCAACCAATGGCATGCTGACAAGATGGCTACTAGAAAAGCGTACAAAAGGCATAACTGTCGCCACTTTTATCAAATGTTACTTGTATATAAAAAAAAAAATACTGGATTTAGAGAGCATAAAAATCTGGGCCAGCATCCTTGAAATCCATTAAATCTTTTTATATTAACGTTTGCTTGAACAGCATTTTAGCTATATCACCAAGATCGGCTTCCTAGTGCAGTGGCTGGTGAATCTAATGGAAAGAATTGGATTATGCTGGCCCTTGGACATATCACTCCAGCAGTTGCATGTGCGACTATACTTCCAAGCAAACCTTTCAATGCACTTTTCAGCCATCAACTTGCTGCCTCTGTTGTCTTGTCAGGACAGCTGTTTTTACATGCACATAAAACATAGTATTACATCAACTATTCTCTGTCTCAGCAGTTCCATGCAGCACTGTGGAAGCTATGGGCACCTTGACCAATTGGGTCAAGTTCAATCAGGTTTTGACCACCTCTAAAAGTATCCGACTGCACTTTGTTGTCATCCCGCAGTTTGTTGCCCGTGCAAGCTGCAGGGTCAAAGTATAGGTGAAGAACCAGTACTTCCAAACAATCAAAGATGGCTTGAACTTATCGCATGGATGAAAAGGCAAACTTTCAAAAAGGGGCAAAATGTAAAAACTCCATGTATGAAATTTCAGTGCAAATTAAAGAACTTCAGGTGCTCAATATTAACAAGACCAACTTCTAATTTTTTTTAAAGGGAAGCTTTTCTTTGACTAGCCCACCACTGTTTTGTGTCAGTCGCACGCACACAATTGAGCAAGTGCAGTACTAATCAGTAATCGGAACTAACGAAAAGTGATTACACGTATGTCCCCGAGCTGTCTTCAAGGTTTCAGAGGGATTATTCAAAAGAATAATGAGAATGAACATGCTAAGTAATGGGTTCCTAGTTTTGAGAAGGATGGAATGTAACATGCAATTTAATGTACAAAGGGTCTCAGGAACACATTCATTTCCACCATGACCTTGTAACACGTTTCGGTCAGTTCTCTGTTCTTTATAGAGGTCCTGCTATGATTTTTTTTTTTTTCAACATGGTAACTATACTAGATGTGAGACAACACTGTCGCGAAGCCTGTGCCAAATATAATTCACTATAGCAGGGAACATACAGTAGAGCTATAAAGTTTGGTCATGCTTTCCTTCAGCTTCTTCCAATCCCTGCAATCTGGCAGTGAGGACACAATGTGACTATTGGCCGGATTTCTCATTCTGATACATGAATTTTCCTCCATCTTGCTGAGTTCTGCAGATCGCATTCGTCATTTCTGATTACATCACGAGAAATTATTACTTAGAAGAAAAATAAGGAAATCATAAGCAGTGCTATCATACTTATATTAGTGTGCTTAAAAAACAGAGTAAAATGTTTAACGATGCAATTTAATTGTGACAGTCTTTAGCGACTGTCACCTACTCAAGTTATGCTGCCTCCTCAGCAGTTCAAGATTCTGTTGCCACTAAAGTTTCTTTGAGTGTCTTGCTTAAATTGCATTCACATGCACTGGTATGTGCGTTTGTGTCTAAACACACAGCACTTGGAATCACCTGAACCTTGCAGTGTTGGTGAATATTCTAGGTACAGTGAAAGCTCGATGATACGAATCTCACGGGGTCACGAAAATATTCGTATTAGCCGAAATTCGTATCATCGAAACACAATAAAAACTACAGTCGAATCTCGATAATTTGAACTCGAAGGGGTCCGAAAATTTCTTCGAATTAAAAGGACGTATTTTTTAAGTATTCGTGCACCATATTACGATGCACGAACGGTGCCAGTCGTGAAATATCGCGGCGCGCAAGCGCATAGCAAGCGCGGGCCGCGAAACTGCCCACGCCGGCTAACGGTCGCTTCCCGATAACGGCAGAAAACGAAGCTTCAGGGAGCGGGCGGCGCCGGCACACGGGTGCGCGCGGAGACCGTCGAAGGTGAGGGAGGAGGGCGGCATGGAAGCGGATTTGGCCGCGTCAACTCTGCCGCTTTGGTGGCTCCCCTCGCCCTCCCTCTCAACTCCCTCGTAGCTCTCTCACCTTCGACTCCGTGCGCACATCTCCGTGCGCGCCCGCCGCCGTGCTGGCGCCAGCTTATTTTAGCCGCTCCCTGAAGTTTCGTTTTCTGCCGTTATCGGGAAGCGAGCGTTTGCGGGCGTGAGCAGTTTCGTTGGCCCGACTGCGCCTCCGCCGCTGCTTCCCTCTGCGCTGCTGCCGCAGCGTGCAAGGTCAACACGTGACTAGAAAATAGAGGAGAAGGGTTCACTGCCATTTTATCCGCGTGGCTGAGACGTCAGTGTGTGCTAGAATACGGTTGTCTAGAACACTCTAGTCGGCACGTACACGCTTGTTCCGGCGCGATGCAGAAACGCCGACCTTGCAATTTGAGAGAGGGCGAAATTTCCGCCGCGGGTTCTTTTTTATTTTTTTCCCCCGTTCCTTCGCGCGCGGCATTGAGGGGTCTCTCCTGAGCTTTTGCTCTATGGCGGTGTCGGAGCAATGCCGGTTGAAGGCGCCGCCGCGTGATTTCGCGCGCTGCTAAGAGCATTGTCGGTGCGCGGTATGTTCGAAATAAGCGTGTTCGAATTAACGAGATTCGACTGTAGCTAAATTAAAGAGTCAGAGGTGAACTCACTCAGGCACATGTACGTAAAAAGCATTTATTTCTTGAAGAAAAAGTCTCTAATGTCCTTCTATCTCGGTAGACATAGCTCGCTGCGACTAGGTAAAATGGCGCAAACACAAAGTACGCGGCCCGAAGCACAGCAGCCACTCCGTCCGATGGGCGGCCGCCGAAAAGGAGGAAAAGTACAAAAGCGCCACCGCTTCAAACTCTTCGCGCCCAGTCGCGGAGTCCGCGCTGTCCGGCGCCGCGTCCGCGCCTCCGCACCAAAAGATAACGGGAGAAAGCGCGTGACTGCGCGCTGTTCTCTTTCGCGGCCGTCAGTGGGGTGGCGTTTATTCGTATCAACCGACGCTGCCCGAAAATCGATTCGTAACAACCGTTCTCTAGCACGTTGCAAAGTAATGGGGCTCGGCCGGGACCACAGAAAAATTCGTATCATCCGGAAATTCGTATTAGCCACGATCGTATCATCGAGCTTTTACGTATATCAGTTTATTATGCACAGCATGAGTGTTGGATTCATGTTGTGGCTGGTATACCAGTTCATAGGACACGCTTAATCAGCTACAACAATCAAAATAAATGTGAAATGATGATGCCCCTGCGCATTCGTTTGCTGCAAGGATGACATGGATACTAAAGTTCTACATTCAGCACCACAGCAGTCTCAGCTTCGGCAAGCACTGTTGCATCACATTGGGAAATGTGTGTGCAGCTGTTCACAATGCCAGCCACTTGGGCCTCCATGAAAACAGAACGATCTTTCAAGCAAGACATGCTTGTTGATGCACGAAGATAATTCTTTGTGTCTCGTTCCTGTGCTCTAGTTTTTCCAGTCCAGAGTTCAAGCGTGTTGCTGACCAACTATGTAAAAAACTTGCAGTTGTCCCCTTCAGCTGAAGCATTACATTTGCACTTTAATCAGCTATGAAAGGCGGAATGTTAAAACCGCAACCTATATTTCACTAAAAGCTACACCCACTACAGCAATTCGCTACATTGTGTGTTACAGCTCTGCTATAAGCTCAGGTAATTTTAGTGCTGGTTCTCCTTCAAAGTCTAGCAAGTTGTTAGTGCCAAAATTGGAAGTAGTGGCCATCATGTTATCAACAAACATAAAAGAAGTATTCTGTTATTGTGACATATAGTGGGTGGTGCATTGGTGGTAATGGCCTGCCTCTCCATAGCTCCTGACGTGCATTGTGTGGAAGGAGGAGCAGGAGCACCGTGGAGGAATCAAATGCTTATGTTTGAGTGCCAATAATTCTGCCGTAGATGACACATTCAAATACTTCCTGCTGAACAATGTTCGTGAAATGATTTCCTTTAATACCAAATACGTTCTACAACTTTGTTTAAGAGTTTTGCAGGACCTCTTATTTTTGAGGCATCTCCTATAGCTGATACGATCCTGGAAACATCGAACTCTATCAATCAAAGAGTGAATTTTCCTACCGAAAATGTGTTGCGACTGGCGGTTTGTTACACACATTGCAGACAATAAGTACGCAGCATGGTTGCCTTGGCTTCCAACACTGCTTGTAAAAGTGATTACCTCAGCTTTCAACCGCTCATTTTCCACTCTTTCTTTCTCTGCTGTCTGCTTGGCAAACTCCAGTTCAATCTTGACATGCAAGAGCTCCTCTTTTAAGTTATCTGTTTCTTGCCTTGAATTGGTCAACTTGGTTTCAAGGTTTTTGAGGACTTGGTCACGAAACTCAACCTGTGATGATAAAAAGTTGAAATTTTAAGTCATTATAGTAATAACTGTGCCACATTTTTTTTCGCCATCACATAGATTATTCTATAATTCACCTGTAACAGATTGCGCAATTCTGCTTTTCCAGGTTATTTATGTGATGAAGTGGACATAATTTGCACGACAAATTGCAACATGCATACTAAAGAGCAGCACAAAAAAAAAAAAAAATTACTGAAAGGAACAAAATGGGACAGGGCCAACTAGCCCTACTGTCAACTTTTCATTTAGTCACATGTGGCAATCACAGAATTGCAGGCAGTATTAAAGTCATGGCCACTTAGCAGAAATTGAGATTGGCACCAGCTTTAAAATGTCACTTCTGAAATACACATGAAGGAGATTTTAGGTAAATTTATAGACTGAAATGCCAATGTCGTCATATTATATACTTAGGACAGAATTTCTAAAAAAAAAAAAAAGTACATGTGTAAGCATATTCACTAAATAATTATGACCACATTAAAGCCAGACTTCAATTGCACAAATTTCATACATGCCCTAAAGTAAATTTTAAAAATATTTAGTGAAATGACTAGTGACACTGACAATATTTAAAAAATTTGTTGGATGTAAATAGGAAGACACCACATTTGGTGTACTGCTCATGAAGAGCACTAAAAGAAAGAAAGCACTGTGATGATTCATTCTTCACTACTCATACACTCACTTTGGTAGACAGTAAACATGTACCCATTGCAGTCTGCTCATTAAAGAACAAAAATTGGTTAATCAACGTCTTACTCAATGGTTTTTAAGACATGTTGTAATAGTATTTCGAGAGGGCACCATGCGAGGCTAAAGAAATTTCACAATTTTAAGGATGCCATCTGTTGCAATATTCGTTGACAAAACTTCACCTTTCTCTGTTCCAATTATAAAATAAGGTGCACAACAATTACCAGAAGTGCTGTCCATGCAGTGTTTCCCACCTCATTCGGTTTCTTAAAGTCAACGAGTTCATGGTCTGTGAGCACGTCTGCCGCTTGCAGCACAAGCGCATGATGACTGATTGGATGCCTCAGCAGGCTGTAAGAGCTGCTTTGTGTCACGACAGCTTTGAGCATAATGTGGGGAGAACATCTGTCACTCTTTCACCCCTTACTGCATGAATTTGTTTTCTTGCAAAAAAATTAGACAAACCTTTTTTTATTCCAGAAATGCTAAAACAACCCTCAGTATTTTTTCTAACGAAAATGCATGGTTGTCATTTTATGAGCGGAAAGTGTTGCATATCATATATGATACACTATGCCAGTTATGGCTATATTTTACAACCATAAAGAAGGATGTTTTAATCGGAGAGAGCCTCTAAAATTTCTCACAGCACATCTTATTACAAATTTGTTAAAAATTTGATGACTGCAACCTTGACTGACTACCGTATTTACTTATGTAAGGCCCATCCTCAAGTAAAACTGAGTGTGAACATTAGAAAAAAATAAAAAATCCAGTTTCACGTGCATACAGAGTGCCGATTAATTTCTGCAAGCTCCTACTAGATGACACAAGTTGTCCTACTACTATCATCGCCTTATCTCGCACTTGACACTAAAACGCCACTTAGTCGCAGACTCCGACGAAGTGGCACGGCAGTCTGGCGACGCTGATTTGGGTTAGTTGGTGCATGTTACGGGCAGCAAGCCGTTGTGGGAAGTTCACCCTAAAATGTTCATACCAGTAGACTACACCGACTGACGGCCACGTGCGTGAAGTGGAGTTCGGGTCTGCGGCCGATCAGCCGGCAACTTCCGCGACCGCCTACCAAGTGTGTGTGGGCGCTTACCAGACTTTTACATACCGAATTACGTGTAATTAATTAATAGTAATCAATTACATTTCTTGGTAGCTTTGTAATTGATTGATTATGTTTTTATTTGGTAACACTTACTGTAATTTAATTACTTTTTCCTAGTAACCAATTACAAGCAACTCGTTTCTTTATAGACAAGACCAGCTCTAACAGGTGATGCAGCTTAATTTTGAGCACTTGAATTTTGGCAGGAACTACAGTAGAACAGCCACGGTCATGCTACACAGCAGTCTCGCGTATGCACATATTCAGACAGGCAAACCCAGGTGCAAAGTATTCGTTTCCTCATATTAACGCTCCATCAGATATGGCCAAAGAAATGAACCGGCGCTGCTATGGCTCAATGGAAATGGCCACTTCAAACGTTCATGCCAGGACAGACAATTTCTTTAACTTTTAATTGGCCCTACCGGGAGTGCCTTCTCCGAGTACCAGCAACAATGAAGTGCTGCGTGAGCAAAGGTATTGAGTAACCACAATATTATGTGCAAAGTGTTTGATTGTTACAACAGCACCCTTTCCTCCAGCATGCACATTGAGTGTTGCTGCTGATATCCTCACTAGAGATTGAGGGAAGATGACCGACAAAAGTTTTGAAAAGCAACTGTTAGTGAAGATAAACAGTGTGTAAACAAACAGCTGCAGAGGACGCACTGAAAGGGCCAGACCAGCTCAGTCTACATTTACTGTATTTGAACACTGTTAATAAATGTTGAGAGGAAAGTAACGTAGAAGTAATCAATTACTTTTATAATTGCTCAGTTACTTTTGTGGGGCAGTAATTGATCACTCTATGAAATTAATCACATTTATGAAGGAAGTAATTGCAATCAGTTACGTTTTTTTCTGTAACGTATACAAGTCTGGTGCCTAATGGATGGAATTTGGTAAAACCAACAGCGCTTCAAATTGATCTTGAGCAGCACAGCCTTAACTGAGCGTCATGGAATCAATGCCACCTGTGCGATACCAGCACTTTATGACGACCCGCAACGCATATCGGCCTGCGTGATAAGTGCACACAAAGCACACTTGCGGCTTTGGCCATCCCAAAATTTAAAGTAAACTTTATTTTAATGGAGCACAACACAGAGGAAAAGTTCGTAAATAAATTTTTTGCTGCACTGAAGCTCCCAAAAAACAACGGAATCTATTTTACTCTCGCAATTCGTGTTTTCGAATGGCCCGATTATTCAGACATTTTCGTGCCATTGTCTGCGTCCGAAAAAGTCAGCAACTGTGAATGTGTTCATAATCGGCTTTTAGTGGTTCTGTTAATTTTGTATAGCAGTCTGAGTGCAGTTCAAGACTTCAGTGAGTAGCTATAAGCCTGCCTCGTGTAAGGCCCGCACCCAATAAAAGATAAGAAAAAAAAAAGTGAGGGCCGTACATGAGTAAATACGGTAATTCATAGGTTCAATATATAAGCTGGATCCTTTAGTGCACTTCTTTTTAAGTGGATTTTTGCTTTGGGTAGGCTTCAGGAGCTTGACACAAGCTGCAGAACACCTCCTTCCTTTTTCTGTGAGACTTCTTCCTTGCATGATGCTCTTTTCTTTAGCTCTTGGATAGGGCAGGAGTGAATGTTGAAGAAAACTTTTGAATTGAGCATTGCCCTATTCGAATCAGTCCTCAAACTGAATACACTTTTCAATTTGGTCCTCGAATCGAATATTCACTTTTCGAAAATTCTATTAGTCTTGAATAGGTCACATCCACAGTGTACATAACATAATAGAGCACGCTGCATTCCCAAGACATCCAGACTTTTCCGGCTAAACACGATCACTCGGAATAAAATTTAGTTTAGACATGGCATTCAGTATGGTTTGGTACTATATATAGATGCAACACCTGTTTGACTATTAAGAGATTTAGTACTATCTATAGATGCAGCATTGCCAAATCCTGACCACTGTCGTTGAAAAGAAAAGTGTACAATCATTGCAATCTGCCGGTGCTAACATATGGGGCAGATACTTGGAGGTTAACAAAGAAGCTCGAGAGCAAGTTAAGGACCGCACAAAGAGCGATGGAACGAAAAATGTTAAGCCTAACGTTAAAGACAGGAAGAGAGCGGTGTGGATCGGAGAACAAACGGAAATAGCCGATATTCTAGTTGACATTAAGCGGAAAAAATGGAGCTGGGCAGGCCATGTAATGCGTAGGATGGATAACCGGTGGACCATTAGGGTTACAGAATGGATACCAAGAGAAGGGAAGCGCAGTCGAGGTCGGCAGACAACCAGATGGGATGATGAAGTTAGGAAATTTGCAGGCGCAAGTTGGAATACGCTAGCGCAAGACAGGGGTAATTGGAGATCGCAAGGAGAGGCCTTCGTCCTGCAGTGGACATAAAATATAGGCTGATGATGATGATGATAGATGCAGCATGATACAATATTGGCACGAACTTCCATGATCATTAAAACTAGAGAATTTTTTTTTTTTTTTTTTTTTTGTCTGGCATTGCCGCAGACAGCACGCATTTATGATTTGGCCATGAAGGTATACATGGATATTGTTTGGCCAACAAGGCTGCCCTTCTAAACTTTATGTGATAATGCATGACCATGTATGCTCCGAAGAGCCCCGAGCTTGCGAACAAAGTCCTTAGTTGTTTCTAATGCTCCCTTTGTGCTTTCAATTAAGCATGCTTTATAATGTGCAGTGCAATAAAAAAAAAATTCTAATGTTATGAGTGGTGAGAAGGCTATTAGAAAAATATTTGATTCACTTCTGGTACTATTAAATTCATATTCGATTCGATCTGAAAAACTACTCTGGGAACATGGCTGCTCCCACACTATGTCTATCGTAAAAACAGTTGGTATTTTCATTTTCTGACATATTCATCACAATAATGATGCTAATCAACAATATAGCCTGTAAAAATACCGTATTATGCCACCAAATTAGTTTTATTGCAACAAAACAAATCCCTGCTCTCACCCACAAAACAACCCATAACTGCATCATGTATGACACAGCAATTAATGCTTGCCTCAGGCAAGGACCAGAATGTCTTTCTGGTTCAAAACACCACATTAGACCGACCTGATAAAGAGCCAACAAAACCCTTGCTATTTTTTCGGCGCTGCTGTCAAGTGTAATAATGAGGAAAATAACATGTTTTTTTACGAACTTTCTGTGCATTGTATTACGAGCTGCCAGCATACATATTTCAAGAAAAACAAAACAACTCAAGGAAATCATTTCTAGAGCAACTGCTGCTATGAATTTCATTACTAGGAATGACACAGATTCTTGGCAAATAGGTGTTCATTCTATCAAGCATACATATTTCAAGAAAAACAAAAGAACTCAAGGAAATCATTTCTAGAGTAACTGCTGCTATGAATTTCATTACTAGGAATGACACAGATTCTTGGCAAATAGGTGTTGATTCTATCAAAGTACCAAAAGTTGTTATATTTGTATATGTGTGCAGTGTGTGCCACAAATACCGCCACGAGGTTTACCTATATGCCTAATATTTTTATTGAGAATAAAAATATAAGAGGAAATCTTTCGTGGAGCATTTACCCGATATATGAGCAATGCTACACAAAACATTTTATTACATATATAGGCTCTAGGCCTTGATCACGGCCTTTACACATCCTGGGTAAGCTTCAATCGCGGCCTTCAAGGTATCTGAAGTGGAATTCATTTCCGTGCTCGCTCCAACGACCTTTCTGGGCCACCACTTGGGTGTACTGACAGATGCATGCCTCCTCTTCAAGAATAGCCCACACACAAAAGTCCATCAGAGTAGTTCGGACACTCTTCAGCTGGAATTAAGTTGGGCATGAGAGTGTAACAACTGCTGTGGTGTCAATTTGCTCTTCGATTTGTGTGCTAGGGTACCGTCCTGCTGTAAGGTCCAAGGCTGCTCGCTGAAGTGGGACTGGTACCAGGGCAGTGAAAGAGGCTCTAGAATTTGTTTAATTTATGTGTCAGTGTCAGTCTTTGCACCTTTTCACACAAATCAGGAGAAATTTGGGCCATGGAAGTTACTTCAGTTTCAAGCCATGACAAATGCTGGATTGGGAGCTTCAGAAAACTGGCAAACTGACTGCATCACCAAGCTTTGATGTTGGAGCACAAGCACACAGTAGTTTTGAGTACTGTGAGGGGCCTCTTAATGAAAATTTTCTCAATGGTGAAGACAGCTTCATGGCCCATGCAAACTGAAAGTGGTTTTTCCCATTTTCCTTTTATCTGCACCTCCGTCAGTCCATGTCTTCTCTGGAACTTGTAAGAGAACATGCTGAGGTTGCGGGTTCTTGGTGTCTCACAGGAGACCAACCACCGCGGGTTCGAGCTTAGCGAGCCACAGGGCCGCGTCAGCCGTCGCCTCCAGCACCGCTCGCGCGCGAGCTCAGAGGCCTCAAGGGGCTACCGACGCGATCGAGCAAGGATGAACTGACGTCCAGCTCGATCAGTGGCGCGGTTTCCACAGGGATACCGGCCGGCGCGCCGCCGTCCCCAGAGCAAAAAAGGGCTCCTAGCAGGGTGCGCCTGCTGTCGTTCACAGCCGCCACTTGAGGCAGCTATACGTGAATTGCTTAGGCCGCTTGCGGCCAGCGTTGACAGAACAGGCGCGTGCTCGATCGGTGTGCCACTGGGCGCCACCGAATGTACTCCAAAGGGAGACGTATGAGCGAAATTCGTGGTCGCCGTGTTGTAATCCCCACAGGGGGCCGCAGCATTCCACTGCTTTTGGCTGTTCAACTGAGAAGCAGCCAGCGTTGATAAAACAGGTGTTTGCTCGATCGGTGTGCCACTGGGCGCCACCGAATGTACTCCAAAGGGAGACGTATGAGCGAAATTCGTGGTCGCCGTGTTGTAATCTCCACAGGGGGCCGCAGCATTCCACTGATTTTGGCTGTTCAATTGAGAAGCAGCCAACGGGCAAAAGTCGGAGAGGGCTAAGGCCCAGTTTCGTGCTGCGCTCTGTTTACTCGTGAGGGAGTCAATGATCGGGAGCGCTGCGACATCGCACTGCTTGGCATTCCAAAGGGAGCCGTGGCAGACGAATGTGCCCGTGTACACTGTTCAGAGAGGGCTCTGGCCCCGTTTTCAAACAACGCTACTGCTCCAAAGGGAGCTGGTACGTAGCGCCTTGCGCTGCCGTCCCCACAGGAGGTCGTTACAAGCGAGAGTGCAGGAGCTAGCTGCTCAAGGGGGGCCCTGGCCCCGTTCTCGAGCAACGTGGCGTCTGCTAGCACTAACAAAGAACAATGGTCACTACGCCTAGCAGACACAACGCGGCGAGTCGAATTCAGTAAGGCGTATTGACTCGGCTAAGCACAGACAAAGGCTTAATGAGCCTTTGAATCCGCGTTGGGCGCCAGTGTGTGTTCTTGGTGTCTCACAGGAGACCAACCACCGCGGGTTCGAGCTTAGCGAGCCACAGGGCCGCGTAAGCCGTCGCCTCCGGCACCGCTCGCACGCGAGCTCAGAGGCCGCAAGGGGCTGCCGAGCGACGCACGCAAAAACACAGTAAAAGCCCTGAGTTGACGAAAAGCGTTTATTGAATCCGTCGGCACCAGCACTGTACAAACGCCCGCGCGGTGGGGAGCCAAAGGGGTCCCACACCAGGGCGAAAATACAATAACAGGCGCCTATAGCACGTCGCGGCGAGAGCACAGGCTCAAGCTGGGACACGCCGCTAAGAAAAGTCCCGGCGGCTATGCTACTAGCTCTGACGATAACCAATGGGTCAACTCGCGAGAGCACGGGCAATATCCCTCGGCTTAGGCTTTCGGCAAGTGCGGCTCGGCGTGGTACGACCTCGTGCGAGCACTATGGCACCGCTCGTCGGCTTAGCGTCGGGAAAAGGATCAACACAAAGTACACGCTCCCCGCACGGGCAAAGGCTCCGTGCGCGAGCTCCAGTCCTAGTCACAAAGGTGTCGGCGGACGAGAGGAAAGCATGTACGTACTGTGCGCTGGTCCCCGGAGAAGAAGAGAGAGCCACGCTCTACCGCTAGCAGCCGAAACGCGGCCGCCGTGACGTCAGCGCCCTGCCCTCACCGCAAACCACCGCGTGCGCAGCGCCACTGCGGGAACCGGTTAGGCACGTGCGGGGAATGAAGGCGAGCGGGGAACGAAGGCGAAGGATGGCAGAACAGGTGAAGCCTGTGCAATGGCGCCGGTGCAACCCTCAATCCCCACAAGGTTCCTTCGCACGGCTCTTCTCATTGTTGTCACCAACACATTCTGCTCCAAGGCCAGCCTTCTGACGCTCCTCTATGGCTGAGATGCGATTCTCTCCCTCACAATTTTTTAAATTTGAGTAGTCACAACAGAGACAGGATGACTACTGCAGGGTCAGCCCTTAAGTGGGCCACTCTTGAGAGGCCATTGAACAATCTTACAGTAACTTTTTTTAGCATTTCGGCAACCTTGAAAGGAGAGCGTCCGACCTCGCTTTGTGACAAGATTATGGCTTGATGTGAGCTAGGGCATGCAATTTTCAGAAAAATAAACAAACCAGCATGAAACACGGTCAGAATAGAATACAAAAGAGAGATTGAAGGAACGTTTCATACAACGATGTGAAGAAATGTTAAAAATTGGACACAGTTAGCAAAGTGGGTGAATAATTATGGCGCACCCTGTATATGATACACCATGCGGTAAGAAATTAAGCACCATTTTAAGATTGGAGCAGAATATTGCAAATTTTTGTGAACAAATATCTACACAATACGAGCTTTTTAAGTTTGCATAAAATGCTCTAGCCTCCTGTGCCAATCTAGCCTCCCAGTATCAACATGAGCCCTAGAACAAATATTCATAATTAACCAACTTTAGTTAATATACAAACTGCAATGGCTACTTGCCTATCTAGTACCTGCTGACCTGATGGAATGAGTGGGGAAGAAAGAATCCTCACAGTCACTGAATTATGGCTTAGAAGAACTTTCTGTGGGCCTGGTTGGTGCATATTAATGTCCTGTGTCTGACCTTCCTTTTGTGCCTTGTCTCTTGTTTGCTCTTTAAAAAGTTTATCAAGTCATTGAATCTTTTTCTTAAAATGTTTCATTTTCACTTTTTTAACATCACCCTTTATACAAGCAAATTCAACTGTTTGTATGCAAACTCGATTGCTTAATTCCTTTCTGCCAGACAACAAATGACATCTTAAAAAATTTGGTTCTTACCTCTTTCGTTGAAACATCAAGGAGTGTCTGGAGTTCCAGAGAAAGTAACGCCTTTGACTGAGCCTGAAAATAATTGCAATGGTAAAGTATATAGTTGGGGGATACATGCTTTTTCGAAACAATTTTTCATCTAAAATTTTCCTTTTAACATCAAAATGGTAAGACATTCATTTTAATTTCATGAAACTGGTATGCGTGGCTCACAATTGTTCGTGCACTGACAGAGCTGGTTAGTGCAGTGGTGGGAACAGCTGTGCCAATCATGCCACATTGTGTCAAGAGCAGCCTATTGCACCATCCTGCTCCAAAATGGCATTTTTAGCAGAAAATTGCGCAAAGCCTTCACAAAGAAAGCATAAGTGCTGCCTCGTTATTGAAACTGAAACGAAAATTCTGCAGAGCCCATGCACTGTGAAAATTTGTTAAACGAAGGTTTCATTGATGTTTGTGCAGAACGCTGTTCCTATTTAGCGATCATTTGCCAGGAGAGACCACACGATGCAGCTGAACGCATTTTCACAGGGAATCGCCTTGCTCAACATAAACTTGTTTGCGCTCAATCATGCACATGCCAAGCATGACGACGACAGAATGACCACGATGGCATGAAGATGACTGTATGATGACGATGAAATGATGACACTGCAATCGCTATGACAAAATGACAATGATGGACTGACCACGACTGCACGACGAGAACAATCGCATGATGACCACGGGATGATAATGCTGGTATGAGGATGACAGCATGACGACGTGATGCTGATGCTGGAATAACAATGACAGTGTGACAAAGAAATGTCAGAGCTCAAATGACAATGACAGCGTGATGACAATTGTATGATGATGCCGGAATTACGAAGATGGAATGACCATGACAGCATGACAGCAACATCATGACGATGATGCAATGATGATAATGGCATGATGACAATGGTATAACAGCGTGATGACAATGTGATGCCGATGCTGGACTGAATACGACGGTGTGACAAAGGAAATGACGGAGCTTGAATGATGACAACGACATGACGATGGTATGTGAAGGTGGAATGACGACACCGGTGTGACGACAAAGGCATGATGACTATGGGATGACAACCAGGGGAAACACTACAACAAAATGACGATGATGGAATGACCACGATGGCTTGATGGCGACTTACATGACGACGCAACGACGACGATGGAATGACAACGAACGACTGATGATGAGGAACGACGACGACGGTATGACGATAAAAAGCTTGAAGATGACGGCATGATGATGATAATATAAGAACATAGTGACAGCGACAGAGTGAAGACTGCGGAAGGATGATGATGACATTACAACAAACTAATGATGACAATGGCATGAAGGTGATAAAATGACGACGACGGCCTGTTGGTATTGGAACTCAAGTCCTCGCTTATGTGCATCACCTGCCACCACGGGCCACTTCGATTCACACTATATCAGGTGTTTTGTTTACATTGTGTCTGGTACTTGCCAATCGTCCAAAACTGTAGCCAGCATGGATGGCAATTGTACGACGTGACGTTCAGTATGACCCACGCATTCAGTAAGAGCTATTCAGCAAGAGAGCAGCCAGCAGTAGCGGCAGCAGTGGGAAAGTTGAAGGAAGAGGCAAAGAAAAATTCGCTTTAAAACCTAAGAGTGCTTTATTCATCATCATCATTGAGGTAAACCAAGCATCTATAGCCACAGGTACAGCCAATGCCATCAGTCCTCCATTTGCAATTTTCGCTCTTCTGTCACATTTCCACCTGGCAGAGGTTCCAATGTTCTGTCGTGTGGTCTTGTTGTTTGTGCTGTTTGTGGTGCAGTTCTGTATTTCTGGTATTACTGTGGCGCGGAGCCCTGTCAAGGAGGCTGTCAGATTAAAAAGCATCTTAAGAGAATCTTCAGTTGCATATTGTTCAGGATAGTTGTTGATGGGGCCACTTAAGAGATACCTTGTAATACGCTTACTTAACACTGGCTAGGAGGAGGAGGAGGAAAAAGACGGAAAGACAGGGAGGCTAGCAACCGCCGGCTAATAATTTGCTATTAGTAGGAACCATCCTTGCAACTCTGCATGATTGGAAAAGCAGATCTTGTCGTAATTTAAACAGCTTTCACACGACACAATGTACAGTTATGCATGATAGACATAGAAGTAAAGAAACCTCTGGACGTCATTATCGCAACTTGGGCTCAGTAGTGCACAACCTATAGGGTGCGGTGTTCCGTACATAACTGGTTTATTCTTAATTGGTTTATTCTTCGACACAGCCCTCCACACGAACTCCTGAGCGACTGCGGCCATGTCTTCCTATCTGATGTGGTTGAAGCCCTGCTTCATGAGTGCCATATTGTCTATCACACCAGCACGGCCTACCACCCTCAGACAAACGGCCTCACTGAGCGGTTTAATCGGACTTTGGGCGACATGCTTGCGACCCATGTTGCGTTCAATCAGGTAAACTGGGACCTGGTTCTCCCCTTTGCTACTTACGCCTACAGCACTGCTACGCAAGTCGCAACTGGTTTTTCTCCATTCTTCCTACTGTATGGTCACCAACCATGTCATACCATAGACACCTTACTGCCCTACAACCACTGATGCCTCCGAGTATGCGTCTATTTCCGAAGCTGCCCGATATGCCAAAGAATGTCGTCAACTGGCCAGGTGTCTCAGTATGACTGACCAGCAGCGCCAGAGTCAGATCCGGGACGACCACCCTGCCCTTGCTACTTTCGTTCTCAGAACATTTGTCTGGTTGTACTTACCACCCCACGCTCCTGGTCTGTCTTCCAAATTGTTCCCTAAGTATGAAGGGCCGTATGACGGGCCCTACCGCGGGTAAGTAGCCGCCAGTAATTTTTTTGTTACTGAGATTTAATTAGGTAATTGTAATTAATTATCTAACTCGAGAAGTACTGCTTTAATTATCAAAGTGCCAATGAGAAGATTGTAGAGCAACATGAAAAACTCCTGATACAGCTTTCTGTTGCTCAATACCTGCTTCATAAATGTGTTTTTCCAAGCGTGAAAGAAGCCCGCGAATACACGCAGAATGCCTCGAGCGGCCACTTGCGCGGCAATTCTGCGTGTATTCGCGGGCTTCTTTCACGCTCAGAAAAACACATTCAACACAAACACAAACAGACAGTAACGCTGCACCTGTGCTTTCTTCTCCACTTGTTTACTCCACAGTGGCTAGATACTCCTCCAACCATTTGCTTTAAAAATCCTGAAGATCCCTTGCACTGTTTGTTAGTCAATCTAAGTGAAGCTGTGCTGAGCTGGCAAGACAAAATAGTGCATCTCGACAAGGTGAAGGACTTCGGAAAAGAACACGCCTCGCAATCATCAGCCGAGGCATTGGAGAAACACAACACATCGCCACCACCGACCACAGCATCCAAACCTTCAGACACCACAAAGCTCCCGTTGTGACAGCATGTGCATCTCAGAGAGTAAGTTGGCATTCGGTGATGAACCTGCCCCACAACTCAGTTGTGTTAGAGCACGTGACTTCAGCAGAAAAAGTACATTCGTGAAAATGGCTGAAAGAGCCAAAGAAAGCAATTCGCTTTGAAAGTCTAAGTCGCAACTTGACCCTATGAGGTCAGCTATTTGTTGCAGATTTAGGTTTGATCAGACCAAGCTGTATCTCCTTTCAGAGTATGGGCGTGTTATGAATTTTGAATAACATGCAACTTTTTTTGTTTTTTACTGCCCAAACCTAAACTTTGTTGAAAAAAAAATCAAAATAATGCAGATTTCACCAATGCATTCCTCTGCCCCAATTTTATTTGAAGTTAGCAAACTCAAGACATTGTATTTTGCTTCAAAGCTCTGATCACCACCCAAAGCTCTTTTGTTTTTTATTTCAATTGCAAAAACACATGTGCAGAAGGTTAGCTAAATATTTTTATAGCTCAATCTTTTTTTTTTTTCTTAATTCAGTAAAAATGACAGCACAAAACTAAATATAGTGGTTTCAGTGCTATGTGAATTCTGTATGCAGTGACCTATCTTTGCAACAGAAACCAAAATCTTGAATTTTATATTTCCCTGCAGTAACAACACAGACAGAATGACTGCAATGTTGTACAATATGAGCCAATTAAAAATTGGAGAATGCTTAAGCTTTGCCTTTAAGAGTGGAACGCGACACCGTTATCGGACCCCGTTCGCATCGAATTTTTATTTCAGTGGGCTTCACTGCAACACAGAACGTGGAAAAGCCAGCTTACAAAGACCAAGCTTACACCGATCCCCTTAAAGTCGGCTTCACTTTTAAACAGAAATGCATTGCTGGGAAGACGTTTTTCAGGGGGAAATATAAGTCGTCTTATATTAAAATGTGAAGGCCCTAGCACCTTCTTTTTATTATTTTATTAATTGTTTGCCATTGCTTCGATGCGCGCGCATGTCCAAAAAGCATTAGGCAGGTGAAGTCCCAATTTGACCTGCCAAGGATGCGAGCGCCATCTGGATAGCATTTTCGCAAGTAAAGTACCTGAGCATGGTAGAAATGCTGGAAAAGGGGTTTGTGTTTGAGTTTCCTCGTAACAGAATTATTTTTTCTCGTACATTCAAATTACAATCCGACGCCATGATGTCTGTAGGTTGTGGTTAAGTCGTACTTTACCATTTTTCTGACGAGTTTCACTGTGAGAAATTCAATTTTTGTTCGCCAAAACCCTGCACCACATGGAGGGCCTGCACGGTCGGGGTGGTTGGGGATGATTTTCTCCGCCACGGATGCCGGCATCCACGCCGATGCCGGATTTTCTGCAACACAGGGCCCTTAACGCTATCGCGTTAAAACCAATAACTTTGTATTTGAATTGAGCATAGCTTACATGACATAGCAGATTTCCATTTCTGACTAAAAAGGCTGGTTCACCTCATAGGTTTTTATGCAAGTAAGTAAAGCACATTCAATCTGATGAAAATAAGCGCTCAAGAACTGCCTTAACAAAACCTACGTTGTGCACTGCCAGGTTGAGCCGATCTTTCAGCGAGCGCAGTTCCTGGTCTCTCTGCTCATTTCCACTTGGAGGACAAATCTGAAAATTAAAGCAAGATTTAAGTTGCACAACATTCTGGATAAAGGCCTCAAAAATTGCTCCCAGAACTACTGATAACAGACCATACGTTAGACGAAAGGAAATATTGTCATCCAAGTGAATGTAGCATGAAGCTAGAAAGAAAACCCATAGGGGTTTCTCCGAAATAAAGCTTCGCAGTTGAGGAAAAATGCGTCCTGGGATTTGAACCCGGCACCAACACCTCTCTTGGGCGGTCACTCTACCATCTAAGCTAACTAGGAGGCTAGCAAATTGCAGCGTGAGGGCGTATTAATGGACAACTTGAAGCGCAGGGACACAGGGATTTTTTAACTAAACCTGAACATGAACCGATATTTCTGAAATGTATGTGAACCCATACCAAACCTGAACAAGGAAAAAAAAAAAAAAAGATTACCGGTTCTGAATGAAAGGGTTCAAGCAAGCATATTGGGTGACGTGAAGTCGAGAGATGCATTAGGCTAAAGAAAACAGGTTCCCTTCCATACTTGACCCACCCCACTAGCAGCCTGTATGATGGTTTGTATGTACAACTTGGTAAAGGTGCTGCATAGATGCCAAGAACTATGGACACCTAGGTTCAACTTAGCCACGCCAGCTGCACGCTATGGCCAAAACATTTTTCAAAAATCTCCGAACGATTGCCAAAACTCTGGTAACTGAAACAGCTGTATAACAACTCGACTGCAGCAAGGGTACTGCCAATGCATTGCACTAGCAATTCTTTCAAATGCAAGTTAAGCACAGCATAAACCAGAGGATGCATGCAGCAATTATCTCGAGCGTGCGGGAATAAAACCACACAGAATGTGATCCGTGATGTCACACATTAGTGTTGCCAGACTGCTGTATGGTTCTAGTGTGATATAAAAAATTTCTAATATAATTTACGAGCCACACCGAATACACTCAAACTTTCTCGATGTGGGATGCGTATGGATTAACTGCAATCCACAGTTCATGTTCAAATATTTGTGTCATGGTCCTTTTAAGGCACAACACCAGGAAACATACAGAGCAGAAAAAAGAGGTGCTTATGGAAAAAAAAAACTTAGCAAGGCAACCACAGGAGCAGTAATCATCACACTGTAGCCGAGAATTAAAATGCTGCTGTGCTGGTGTGACGAATTGTATGAGATAGATTACTCTGGGTGTCATGCACTATAACTTCCCATTATCCCAGAGAAGAGCCTCAATTCAGCAGTTGAACATAATTCTGAATGTAAAGAAAAATATTGTGTGGCATGCACAGTACTGCTTACTTTCACATCTATATAGTACTGCTGTTGCTTCAGCAATGTGACTGGAAATGCATCAAAATTCATGGCAGCAAGCACAAGCAGCTCGAAAAACAAGACAGTGAGTCAACCTTTTCAGTGCCATCATTAATCATAGGTAAAAAGTGAGATCATGTTACTTGAAGCTGTTTGCATGTAGAATTAATGCAGCATCCTGTTTTGCTCAAGCAGCAGCACTTGCATGCACTTGTGCAATACAGAGAAACGTGATACACAGGCACGGTGTTTTTTAGCCTATATACATTTTTTATTAAAGGTAGTGAACATGGAAATTTTGCAGAGGAGTTGTTAGGTGAGAGACGACTTAGGTGATACCAAGAGAAGGGAAGCGCAGTCGAGGACGGCAGAAAACTAGGTGGGGTGATGAAGTTGGGAAATTTGCAGGTGCAAGTTGGAATCAGCTAGCGCAAGACAGGGGTAATTGGTGATCGCAGGACGAGGCCTTCGTCCTGCAGTGAACATAAATATAGCCTGATGATGATGATGTTAGGTGAGGCGGACATACTTTATCGCTATTTTAATGTAAGCTTGAAAAGGCTAATTAATAAAAGCGTGTTAATTTTCTTTAATTAAGACTTTGGGTGGAGACATGGTAATTTTAGAGGCAGTCACATTTATTGCAACCCGTTTTAAAAAACCTTGAGAATTGCACTAAATCAGGTTATTCATCACTGAATTTCAAAACATTCAAGGCTGCCACGGTATTACGTCAGATATAAACGCCCCATGATGAAGTGCATGACAAAGTTTAAATGATGGCATGTCGCAGCAGATGCTTGTCAGGAAAACATGCCGTATCATTATTTGCTGTGACATGTCACCATTGAAACTTTGTCGTGCACTACGTCACATGGCATTTCCATCCGACATGATAGCAGGGCTGCTTTTTGGCCGCTGTCATTGTGCTTGGTTTCGATATTGCCTGGATTGGGTGCTCAAATCCGATGATTAGTATCTCGAATTAGGTGCTATTTGCAAGATTAAAAAAAAAAAAAAAAAACTGAGAACACGTGCGCGCGCGCGCACACACACACACACACACACACACACACACACACACACACACACACACACACGCGCGCGCAGAAATCGAAGTGCCCTAAGTTATGACTACCTGCAAATTTGCCGTATAATCAAGTGCCCCCAAGGTTCTAATAAAAAAATTTCATCAATATTTATTGATCAGTCTTATCAACCTCGCACTATTGTAGGAAAGTATGTCCACCTTGCCTACCAACTCCTCGGCAAAAATGCCACATTTGCTACGCTCATAGCAGCTTTATAAAAAAAATCTGTCTAACACCTACTGTATTGTCTTGAGCAAGTGAGGTTCAAAATTTACAATAGTGTTGTTCCATTTTTGGAGATTTCTATTAGCAAGATGTTTTGAACGTTGCCCATAGTGATTGCCCTCCATGCTTTTTCATTGCCTTCTGCACATTATAATGCATATGAAACAACCTGTGCTTATTCAAGAATTGCGTGGATCATTTTTATTAAATGTAGCTCAGTATTCCTCTGCATGTACAATGGCTGGTATTAGTTCTCTGTCTTTGTCCTTTAACTTGTCTATGTAGTCACCGCAAAACTCCTTGATTATTGCTTGCAGCATTTTCAATGAAATTCCAGCTTTTTATTTAGGCAAGAGCAAGACAGCACGTTAATTTAATCAGTACCACTTGCTTTTTTCATGTTTACAAAATAAATGCGTATTTCATGCACTTATTAATATCATAACAATAAAAATAAAACCATAATATAAGTGAGTATGTGCATAATAAAAAGCATTTAACGATGCATGCCTCACCGGAGAGCACTTTTGTATCACACACATCACCATGTCTGCCCTCTTAGTTGCAGTTATTCACATGTATACGTGTTCAATTTGAAATATATAATGCCAGTTATTTCAAGTAACAGCTATAGGAAGCATATATGTTTGTTGCAGCTAACATTAAATTTACATGCTTAAAACCCAATGAAACGTCCTGTCCTGCCCCCCATTTGCCAGTGCCCATGAGCCAATCATTTCCAATTATTCAGGGCAAAAACTTGCACACACAAGACTAGTTGTTCATTGCCTACATTCCCCATGTTGCGTTACAACATGTGAGGCGAAGGATCATGTGTGCCGAGCTAAACCGGCCTAACAGGTTTGATGGTGTGGAACCAGTTTGCAAACTGTTATAGTACATTATTTCCCCAAACTAAATTAACTGCACCAGAGGCACAATCGAAACAGCTTGAACCTGAACTTCCAAAGCAACACACGCTTTTTTACACTAATTATAATGTGCACTGACTAATGTAGAAATGATAAGATGTGCTCTTGTTTACTCCCATTTGTTCACATTTCAGTCTGCACTGACTGTACACTGAATAAAAAATGTTTTGGCTAAACTGGCTGGGCTAATGAAACTTATGACGATTCCCACATTAGGCGCCATTGACCATCTACACTTGACTCTTTCGTTATCGCGCTTATAAAAATAGATCAAATAGAAAGTTTTTCTATGCACTGTTGAACATTTCCGTTGGATTTCTTTTACTAGCTGCATCATGCACCGTCTGAAATAGCGACTGAACTTTACCTATTTGTTCGATTTAAAAATTTTTCGCAGACTTGGGAGTCTGAAAAAATAACTTCGACTGTAGGTATAGTCCGAACTAGCCTCCAGTGCTCCTAGCACTTCTTCAATAAAGAGATGCTGCAAAATTTGCGCTTCACTCAACTCGGCAACACAATTTTTAAACGAGAGCAGCAGTGAAGACAGAAGTTTCTCCCGGGTTGTCAATTTTCCGATCCGTTGATAGGCTGTTTTAATGATGTCTTAAAAAAACGGTAGATGCTCATGACTGCATGTTATTTTGATAATTGTGTTCGACTAATATCAAGTGCAACTTAATTTTCCCCACCATGGGTTGCTTTTGTCCCTCAGCACTTCAACAATGCAGGTACAAATTATTACGAGCAATCCTTCTCGCGGTTGGGGGTTTCCACTCTCACAAGAGCACACAGTCGATTTCAGACCAACGTTTGACCGAAGCTTGACTAGCTGTCTAATCTCTTACATTTGTAACACTGGCCTGTGCAAGTTCCTTTATTCATTACTAAGATATTGTGTAAGACTCCACATTACCGTACAGCACTGTACAGGAACGGAAGAAAGTATATGGAGGCTCCAGTGCCAGTTGAATGCACACCAGGTCACCTTGCTTGCACAGAAAAGCTGATCGAACGCAATGATAAAGTATGAGGAGGTTTCTGCGTGCTCCCTGACCTGACAACCAATGCTTCGCAAGCCTAAATAATGCAGTTATAAAAGCAAACCAGGTTCCTGCTGGAATCAGTAAAAAGAAATGCTCCCTGTACAATAGGAACTTACCCGTTGCACATTTGCGAAGCTATTGCTTTTCCGCATAGCATGAGCATCACTATGGCTAGTATTGATGCCAAAAAACCTTCATAATATTTTTTTTTTTTTTACGTGATCAGATGTACAGAAGTTGGGAACTAGGAATCAGGTGCACGTTTTGTTTATTTATGATTTTCTTTTATCCTCAGTGTGTGTGTGTGTGTGTGTGTGTGTGTGTATATATATATATATATATATATATATATATATATATATATAATTACTTTTATTAGTGTTCCTTGACGTGCCTCTTTGAAGTTTCACATAAGAATTCCCAAATTGTCACAGCAATTATTACTGCTATACATCCATTCAAAACACCGGTGAAAAGGCTATAAGTTTATGTATCGCAGTATAGGTTGCGACTGCTACGTCATGCAATAAAATGTTAAAATGTACAAACACCAAAAATGAGCACATTTCTAATGGTAAGAAAAGAGTCAAAGGGACACCAAAAAGAAAAATAAGTTGAGTTGTAGCAAATTACCCTTCTAAAACACCAAAAAAGCCACTCTTACTGTGATAGGCGGCTTGATAAACCAGAAAAGATGCAAAAATGAAAGACTGGTGATGATGCTGACTGGGAGTTCGCGCACCAACTCGCCGTGATGTCATGAACTTTGACAGCATCTTCTAAAGCCTCGATTATTTTAAGTGAGTAAAAGTGAACTAACATTGTATTCGAAGGGAGCCACGAACTGAACATGGACTTTTACTGTGGCATAACAGCTGAATTACAAAAAAAAATACTTTGAAACCCATGTCGTCACACTGACGTAATGGGGGTTCAGCATGAAATGAAGTTAGACCTTTATTTTCTCTTCTAGTAATCAACCGTGAAATTAGTGAAAGAGTTTTGAAAGAATCCATATGAATTTCAACTGATTTAGTAGTGCTTTCCTTTAATGTGCCTTTTCGAGTTTCCAGCTGAAGCCGTAAAATTCCTAAGCGCTGCACAATATTTGCAATCAGTGCATATTAAGACTCATTATTGCAAGAAAATGTGCTTTCTTACCTCCCACTCCACATCTGTCTGTGTGCCCATGATCACAGTCGATTTGTTGGCATCATCAGTTTGTAGCAACTTATGGTGGAGAGGTAAAGAACCATCGCTTTGGTCATGCTTCTTGTAGGTACTTGGCAGGTCAGTCTGTGTACTCTTTTCTCCATAAGTTGGGTCAACCCCATGCGTCTGAGTGCTGACTTCGGTAAAGTTTTTGTCATCAACATCTTTTCTATTCACCATGGTAGCCACCAAGTGCTCGTTGTGGGAGTGCTGCTTAGGTGCATACAGTTTTTTTGACGTGTTGAAGTCCAGACGGCGCCGTACATTCTTACATTTTTTTTTCCATGAGGAAAGCAAGAAGCTCTCAGCGGAGTTTTGGGTCCCTTGGATGACCATGCTTTCCTCCCAAACTGAGGAAAGTGCAGGCAAACTTGCACTTAAGTTACTCTGCTGCTGAGAGAAAAGAAGATACAAGTACAAAAAGTAATGTAATAGCTAACAAAAGAAGACCACTCAAATAGAAGTTTCTTAGGCACTATAATGAAAGTAAGAGGCTAAAATACTGAAACACAATACACAAACCACCACATCAAGTAACATGAGAAATTCATGTACGTTATCCCTTCAAGAGAGGATAAACTAATCAAAGGCTGCCATGATAAAAAAAACAGTTCTAAAGGAAAATAAATTGTTAGCACATTAGCAGAAGCACAAATGCGCAGATTTTGTAGCTTTGCAGAGAACTGCAGGCCTTTGTGCTTGCAGCAGAGCACTGTGTATAATTTGTCTCCACATTAAAAAATAAAGAATTCAAGGCAACAGTCAGAAACTATGATAATTGCCAATGAACTCATTAACAAAATTTCACTCACTAACACAGTGCACATTGCAATTGTGGAAATGAAGCTGGTCAGTGCTTGAGGCATGTCAACTTAGCAGGAATTTTGAGACTAACACAACTTTTTAAATATACATTTGCAAACTTACACCTAAATACATTGATGTTCAGCATACTTTTCGATAAATTCTTCCCTGGGCAGTGCGGGACAAAACTACATGGAACCCCAATGCCTTTTTTGGTGGATTTTGAGAATGAATGTCTACAATAACGTAGTACATATACAATGTGTTTCAGCGAACACTTTCAAAATTTATTTAAGGTTGCCTGTGGCAGATAGCCCAATTCTAGTTAATGAGCTGGTCTACTCGAAGAGGCGGACATTACTTGCACAAAAAATTGAAATGCATAATCGACCAATCCACAAAAATTCACTAATTAAGTTCTTAACTAATTACCTGATGGCCCATATTGCAATTTACAAATTGTAGCCGTGGCGTTCGCAAGGCGAATCCACTTGGAATTAATTCTCGGGATGACACCACTTTCGAGATATAAATTCCCGAACTTTGCGGAGAAATGCATTGGCGTTCCTGTTAATTTTGTGCTTCAATGCATTAAGCGACATTTTGTTAAGAAACTAACTGGAACACCAATGCATTTCTCTGCAAAGTTCGGGAATTATTATCTCGAAACTGGTGTCATCCCAAGAATTCGTTATAAGAGGATCCACCTTGCGAACTCTATGGCTACAATTTGTAAATTGCAATATGGACCATCAGATAATTAGTTAAAAACTTAATTAGTGAATTTTTGTTAATTATTCGATTATGCATTTCAATTTCTTGTGCAAGTAATGTGCGCCTCTTCGAGTTGACCAGCTCATGAACTAGAATTGTGCTATCTGCCACAGGCAACCTTTAAGAATTTTTGAAAGTGTTCGCTGAAACACCTTGTATAATACAGCCTGTTTTATTTACGACAGAATATGTCAAGCTGCAGAACTTGTAAATTGTATCCTGAGGGGAAAACAGGCAGTCAGGCATTAGAGTGGGCATTGTTTACAAGAGTTAAATTTACTGTTGCTTTCCACTAATATATTTATTTTTACTTACTACATGGATTTACACTAGCCTATTCCTGTCAATACAGATGCTTTTCATGAGTCACCTAGTACATATAGAGTACTAGTGATGATTCAGACCTCATTATACAGTCAAGAATGAAGAAAAAAATCCTCCCAGAAAACATGATGTGCCTGCCACTGATGTGCCTGCACGCTTCCCGTCACTGGCATGAAGTGGAGGAATCTCGCATCTTCAGCAACATCGTGCGTGTCCGATCACAGACTGCGTGCATGAACAGCCAAAGTAGGTGTGTGTGGGGACCATAACAGTTGACAGCACAAATGGATAGTTTGAAAAGTGATTAGCAGAGAAATTTGACCTCCTGTACAAGAACTTTCGTGCCAAAACCCCCTCGTCCCAGTGTGTGGGTGTTCGCCACTACCGAGAAGGTGCACCACAAAAATCTGAATAGCCAGGCTGACAATGGGTGTCACTCACACTTGACAAACAAAAAGCTAGCCCTGCAGGGTGAAGGGTTTCACTACAAGGAAGTGTTGGAGCAAGGGGAAGGTGGGTTCATGGATACAAAGTATAAGGAAGGACAGGGAGATTAGGACAAGGTGAGTCACTGATGCATATATGTATGTTCCTTATGAGGAGCAAGTTTTTGCTGCATTCTTGACCTCTCGCAGACTACAGGTAATTCAAATAAATCTCAAAATTTTCACTGGTGCACCATGTTCTCAATGTATTTTGGATCCACTTAACTAAGAGCTTTTGATTAGTTTAGACTTTGACTTTCCAGGGCAGAAAAGTGTGGCCACAAGTGATGCTGAAGTGTGCAAAGTGTGGTGCGAGGTATGGTTATTCAAAACATGGTTCCACTTAACAGCCAAGCTGCTGTGTATACTGATGGGGGCCAATGAATAGCCACACCAATCCAGTCATGCATCCTTGGCTCTGATGGCTCTGATATCCTGGATGTGGTTTGCCATGGAAACTATCCACCGTGGAAACAGTGGCAGCTCATTGCTTACTTTTTATATATTATTCTGTATGCAACAGTTTGTGTAATAACTTGCAGTTTTCTTTTTGTCCATATTGAACAAAAAATGATCCATGGCTGCTTGAGTTAATATGCGACAATGTTATTTTGTTCATTAAAATTCAACAAATATTTTAAATACAAAGCATGCCGTGTTTGTTTTAGAAGCTGGTAATTATGTAGGCTACTACTTCTCTATGAGAATCGCTGTTATGAATTTTTCGAACCCTTTCTGCAAGAGAGTGGTCCTTTCCTGCTATCACTACCACCATACAGTTGCAAAAGGACACTAACCTAATTTGAGGAGTTAAAACAGTTAAAAGCATGGTGTAGGCAACATTTTAAATTTCAGCGCTATGACTATAAGAAATATTGGCGTAAACTAACAAGCTAATAAATAAAGTTTAAAAATAATAAGTTAAATAACAAGACTAATGTTTACTGCCACTAACATTCTCAAATGGCTCGATACCCCAGGGGTTTGTTCTGAGCTTCAGAGGCATCAAGGCTGATAGTTATATATATAGAGGGTGTTTTAGCAAACACTTTCAAAAATTCTTAAAGGTTGCCTGTGGCAGATAGCACAATTCTAGTTGATGAGCTGGTCTACTCGAAGAGGTGGACATTACTTGCACAAGAAATTGAAATGCATAATCGAATAATTAACAAAAATTTACTAATTACATTTTTTACTAATTACCTGATGGCCCATATTGCCATTTACAAATTGTAGCCGTGGAGTTCGCAAGGTGGATCCACTTAGAACGAATTCTCGGGATGACACCAGTTTCGAGATATTATTTCCCAAACTTAGCGGAGAAATGCATTGGCGTTCCAGTTAGTTTTCTAACAAAACGTAGCTTTATGCATTGAAGCACAAAATTAACTGGAACGCCAATGCATTTCTCCGCAAAGTTTGGGAATTAATATCTCAAAACTGATGTCATCCTGAGAATTAATTCCAAGTGGATCCGCCTTGCAAACTCCACGGCTACAATTTATAAATTGTAATATGGGCCATCAGGTAATTCGTTAAAAATTTAATTCGTGAATTTTTGTTGGTTAGTCGATTATGCATTTCAATTTTTTGTGCAAGTAATGTCTGCCTCTTCAAGTAGACCAGCTCATTAACTAGAATTGGGCTATCTGCCACAGGCAACCTTAAATAAATTTTGAAAGTGTTCGCTGAAACACCCTATATATATATATGACTGTCCTACACAGAGGTTCCAAAATACAAACGGTCACAATTATCGATTGCTTTTTAAACAGCATCTTGTACATGCAGATGCTAACTTAAAAATGCACTCTACAATAATCAGGCAAAGTAAGTTCTTGCAGCAATTTTTTTAAACGTGCATAAAGAAAGCATGCATAAGAAAAGCAGTAGAATAAATATATACAAGCTGCATTCAAATGAACAGTTTTGAAAAGAGCAAAATAACACCCTACAATCACGTGAGGTACCAAGCTTCAATAAAAGAAAAAGTGTGAGGGGGGGAAGCGGGTATAAGTGTGTCTTCTTAACACTACTGAGCTATGATGAATCAACATCACGAGAAACCAAATGCCTCCTTACCTCCCATTCAGCAACAGGTTTTGTGGTAGTCATGATGGTGGGGGATCTTTTATCCATCTTAAGTGGCCCCTCTTGAACAGCTGACACAATAAAATTCTCGTTGAGAATACCGCCACTCGGCCATTGGTCTGTGTGTGTTCTCATAACTTCAAAGCTAGTGTCGGAAGCTTCAGTTTGTATGACGTCGTACTCTGCTGGACAATGATACAGCCTATCGCGACTGGCTGTAGTGGCTACAGTAGCCATATTGTGACCAAAGTGCGAGTTGTGCACAGGTGCTGACAGTTTCCGTTTTGACATGCTTAGAGTGAGGCTCTTTCGCATTTTCCTGCCTCTTCTTTTCCATGAAGCAAACAAGATGGGTCTTTCGTAGGACCTGCTTTTCTGCTGGATAAGAAGCTTATCGCTTCTGCCATGGTCATTCATGCTGTCTTGCATTGTCGCACACAGCAATGGAAGGCTCTTGCTTAGGCTTACCTGCCATTGAAAAAAAGTAAGGATATGAAAACAAGATGATATAAGTATAACAGAAGCAGCTTTTAAAAAAAGAAAAGAAAAAAACATTCTGCACTGTAACTTAAGTAGAATGTCAAGGGCCCAGCAAACATGTTTTTGAGCAAACAGTACACCAGTGCAGGACTTCCTGCAACAGCAGCTAATAAGCAAATCCCCAGACAATCAGGGCCACCTCCAACTGGCTGGAGCTGTACGAGCGAAGAGGAGACAGGCACCCCCTGCCAGTCTCCTCTTCAGCTGTACAGCTCCAGCCAAACAGCGGTGGCCAAAATGGACAGTCCACTAGGTGGATTCTTACCCACCCCCCAGCTTCTGTAGTTACGTGCTGCTGGCTCTTACTAAAGCTGGTATGCTAGTAACTACAGGGTTACCGTACCTAAGTACTGTAGAAAAGTCCTTAAGTGCAGTGCGACCATTCTTTTAAGTACTTCTGTGGGATACTTAGCTATGAGAGGACATGGCAATTAAATGAATTTTCTGTAGCTACTATTACATTTACATTTTTATTACAATTGTCTTCTCACAAGAGCAGACAAATGCAGCATAGACTATTGCAACTGAATACACTGACTGAACTGAAACCACAAGCAAACGCATGTAATTTACCCTAGCAGATGCAATGGTGAAGGAATTCTAGAGATGGAGCAAAAAGACAATCTATAAAGCATTAAAAGAAAGAATGTGGTGTGGACACCTACAGCAACTTGCAAGGGTATTCCATTTATAAGACTTAAATAAATTATTGAAGTATAACTTCTTTAATCAAATAAAGCTCAAAATGTCATTTCAGTCAGGTCTAACTTTATTACTACTGTCTTCCCAAATTTGCCACTATTAAAAAAAACCTTGAAGGAATAACTTTAAAAAGACAACAATGGTTTTGGTAACAGATAACAGATAATCACAAAAGTCTGTTGTTAGGATGAAGAGAGTTGTATAAGATATTTCTTAACTTGGTTCTTGAATATATGTTCTGTGGGCGATGATTTAATGGTATGTGGAATAGAATTCCACAGTTTTGATTTCGGCAAACGTGGTAATTAACTTACCATAGTTTGTGCGCACTTTAGGTAAAAGGCGGTTATCGAGTTCAGAGAACCTAGTAACGTTAGTATTTACAAAAGTTTCAATGACAAAGCCATCTATATGTGCAATATTACGAAATAACTTATATATCACGATTGTTAACTTAAACTGAAAGAGTTGATAAATAGGATGAATGTTTAAACTGCAATAAAGTGGCGTTGCATTGGATAGGAAATGGCTGAAAGTCATGAGACCAAGCACCCGATTTTGCAGGCGTTGAACTTGGCTGAGGTGTGCGAAGTATGTGTTACCCCACGTTGATATGCAGTAAGATAAATGGCTGTGAATGTGTGCATGATAAAGGGAATGGATAATGTGCGGCTGAAAATATGAGCAGATTTTGATTATGGCGCGTATTCCAAAAGAAATCTTACGGACAAGCGACTGCGCATGAAGATTGAATTTCAGGTGCCTGTCTAAAACTATGCCTAGAAACTTTGTGTTATCAGATACTGGTATTAGGTTGTTGTCGAGACATACAGATATAGATTTTGAGATTAGTGTCGGGAAGGAATGAAAAACCATAAAAACCGTTTTTAGCGGATTGATGCACAAGATGTTCTTTCGACACCAGGAAGTTATGTTATGCAGATCAATGTTAACATTTCGCTGTAGCTCGTCGACATTATTAGCGCAAGTAAAAACAGTCGTGTCGTCTGCATATTGACCCTTTTCGCGGAGCAGTTTGCTCTAGAGGAATGACATGGCGCTTTCGGCCGCGCACCATACGTTGCCTCGACGAATGCGCACGAATACAAAACCATTACTACTTCTGCTCTGCTACTGTGCGATCAGCTGTTGCAAATGCAACTGGGTGTGCGCTAATGCACTGTGCCCAATTCATACTGCAAAATGTGTAACGACAAAGGGAAGACGTGTGCGGTAGTTCGCTGGAAAAATAGTGATTCACATATTAATGAATGGATTTAACCTGTGTGGCCGCTGCTGCTACATAAGGACTGCCTGTGTTGCCGCCCTTCGCGATGCACGGCTTTCCTCAAGGATAAAAAAATATAATTCATCCGCCTGCACTGTATAGCTAACCTCCAAAGAAAGGAATTCAACTCCGGAACGTCGGCATTTGGGAGCGAGTATCGCTCTTTACAAAATGAAGTAGTGTCACTTACTGGCATAGTAAGTTTCCCGCACGTTATCTACACACATCCACCCTTACTCGCGTGAAAACTTACGCCCACCCTATCGCCAACGTGTAAGTGAATAGGCGGACACTTGAATCAATGTGCCGAAGCATGAGTGACGGCGACTACACCGGCAAGACACGAATGTTGGAAGCTGAATGTTTCATGACGGTCCACAGACTAAGCGAGGGACTAGCGATAATACGTCTTTGCTACGAGCTACCACAAAGTACAGAACATTTAAATTCCTAGCTTTGTGCGCAGCAAGAACAAATTTATCGCAGCAGAGCACACCCCCGAGTGATTACGCTGAAAATAAGCAATCAGATAGCGGTCGCACCAAGGAACTTTATACTGAGTCAGAAATATGACAAGCCGCTGGTTCAAAATGTTTGCCAAATAAAGAACGCAGAGCACACTGATCCTGGTTAATTCATAAGCGGAAAGTTTGGACACCTTGGAATACATTTCTAGCCCCGCTTCTAGTACAAGCACCGTATACGCTGCTCACGCCATTTGGACAAGGCGTAATGAGCTCCGAAAGCACTTACGTGTCCTCTAAAGCTGTGGCCAAAGCTTCATGTCGTGCACACAGTCACCGTCTACGATATGCGTCAAAACGGAGGTTTGCTGCGCCGCACCGGCGTCACGCGCTTGCACTGTAAACGCGGAGGCAACGGAGGCGGCTGAGGCAAGCAATGGACGTGTCACCACGTGATCAAACATGGCAGCGTCCACGGGAGCGCCGCGAAAAAGGTCAATAATATACAGTCGGTAGTGGTCAGAACGTTAGGTAGGTCGTTAATAAATAGTGATAAATGTGATAATTGTAATAAATGTGAGAAAAAATGTCCCAGCCGGAAAGACGTATGATTCGAAGTCACTAAAAAATTTGGTAGACTCAACTATAGTTAACATCTAAATAATGCGAAGCGTTGCGCAAATCACTGCGGCACGAGACGCCGACACATGCCAAGCTGGTGGAGCCTGAGCAGCCCAAGATGTACATTGCTGTTCTGCGGCTTCGGCAAGCTTATGTTGGCGCCCCTCGAATTAGACCAGGGTCACCAGCTTGTTCAGGTGGGAAAGTTTGCACCCACTCGGCAAGAATCATTGCAGCACGAGACATTGATGCGCCTCGAGCTGGTAGGGCATGAGCAACCAGAGATGCATGTTGTCATTTTTTTACTGCAGTAGACAGCTATGGGAACAAAATCGAGCTGGTAGGCAATGAAAATAAAATCGAGCTGGTAGGCAATGGCAGAATACGATGCCGCCAGTGTGAAACATGACACTCACTTCATGCCGCCTGATATGGGTTATCACCTATTAAAAGCGTGCAGTACGCTTCCAAAGGCACTACACCACCCATGCTGTGAAGTAGGTGAATTGCTTTTCTGTTTTTATTTTTTATTTTCATCACGCCTGTTTAAAGATCCTGTTGTTATCTAATTTCTAGACAATTTTAGCAGAGCGTTCACGGTCCACTCCGCTCAGACCGGCTTATCCTAACGATTTGCGCACAGCTGCTCAGCGGAACGCTAGTGGGAACGTTAATGTGCCTGCGCACAACGCTCACATTGGCAGCAGAACGAAGAACGCTGCTGACACTCCGCTACGAAACCGTTTGAGCGCTGAGCGTTAGGGTGCGTCTACTGCTCACTTTGTAGTTTTACAGCCAGGCAGAGAGAGCGGGGCCAGCGTCTCTGAAAGACGCGCGTGTCAAATAAGCGAAATCAACGCAGTTCATGCAGCCAGCGGAGTGCGTGAAATGTTAGCGGAGCGGAGCGTAAGCAACGTTCTGCTAAAACTTTCTACTGCTGTTCCATCCCTCCTTATGCACGACATACATCACCCATGTATATAATACATTTCATTTTGCAAATAAAGTTCAGTTGAAAGTTTGCGCTTGTGTTCATCAAATCCCTAGTCTTTTTCTTTCAGTTTTTACACAACAACCATTTATCATGGATTGCTACCAACTCACCCAAACTAGTACCCTTCTTAGATAGGTGAAGATGCTTATTGCAATAGGGATAGCGGCGATAGCTGTGAATGCGATATGCGGTGATCTACAAGGAGATTTGCCGGTACTGGAAGAGGAAACCGAGTGCACGCTGGCATTTTCACATTTTACGTGTGGGGAAGCTGCTATGGTGGGCACCTGCTGCTTTCGATCACGCATGCCTCATATTTTTTTTTGTTTACGTGGGATCTAGCAGCCAGAAAATGTAGCATACGATCGCAGTTTGGCGATGTACTGAACGTGGGCGCTGAAAGGTCGTGGATTCCGGGTACATATTAACCAGTAAAAAGGAAGTGTGACTGTATTGGGTCATTTTTTGTGTTCTCAAGTGTAAACGTTGGTGCCGGGAAATCGTACGAAAAGGGATCGTATGAACGACTTTCTACTGCATACAGGGTGATCATCTTGAATTTTCCGGAGTTTTTAAGAATTGCCTATGGTAGATAGCATAATTCTTGTCCTTAAGCTGGATTATTCGAAGAAGCAGACATTACTGGCACAAGAATTCGAAACACATTCTCGTAAGAGCCCTTGTACAATACATTGCACATTGCTTTCAACTTTTTTCAAAATTCACTCGAAAGTGATTATGCAAAACATTCGTTCTGGGTATGAAGTACGGTGCATGTGTAACTGTAAAGAAGTGGTTTACTCATGTTCTTGTCCTCCGCTTTCGAGAAATTTGACAATAAATTGATCTGGACCTCTGTGTTGTCCCTGACGGCCGAAAGCAACCTTGTGGTGTCTTTCAAAATCACCGAGATTGTGTGAAAATACTGGATGCGGCATCAACATGGCAAAATAGTACACGTAGTTCCATTCTCGTCTCAGCGTTTAAGCAATGAAATGCAGTTTTTTAGCATAGCAAACATGAGGAGATTATGGAGATAAATATTATTTTCACGTACATAGACATGCAGCTTTTGGCATCTAACCATGGTATTTAATTTTGTTTTTACATTTTTCAAGTTGATAACATAACAGTAGACAATAAAAACCACCTTCAAGAGCGATTATGTCCTGTAGTTGCGTCCGGGTCTCAGGGGGATATACATATATTTAACAAAAATTTACTAATTAACTTCTGAATGAATTACTTTATGGCACATATTACAATTGAGTTTGCAAGACGTATCCACTTGAAATGAATCTCCAGGATGACACCAGTTCCGAGATATTATTTTCCAAAGTGTGGGACGAAATACATGGGCGTTCCCATTAATTTTGTGCTTCAATCCATAAAAGAGCGTTTTGTTAAAAAAGTAAGTGGAACAAGAGTGCATTCTTACGGCAAGTTTGATGGCACATACCTCCAAACTGGTGTCATTCTGGAAATTCATTCCAAGTGGACACACATTGCAAGCTCACTGGCTACAATTCGTAAATTGCAATATGTGCCAGAAAGTAATTAGGCTAATTTGTGAATTCTTTAAAATTAGTTGAGTACATGTGTGTTTCTATTGCTCGTGAAAGTAATGTCCGCCTCTCTGAATAATCCAGATCAAGGACTAGAACTATGTTATCTGGGACCGGCGATCTTAAAATTTTCTGCAGAACTTTAAAAATTCTGTAGAATTTCAAAAATTATTGCCCCATATAAATAGGTTAGTTGTCGATTTATCTGTTTCACCTCTCCCAAGACAGCGTGTTGCCTTAGTGTTGGTAAGGAATAAGTGCTAGCAGCTCTTGGAAAGAGTGTCGTGGAAAGAGAGTGTGTGCAGTTATCTTTCGTGCTGCGATACATTTCGCAATACCTTTCATACCCAAGGAGCCTGCTTGAGGGCGCTCAGGGGCGGGATAGCTGAAATCGCTGGGAGCAATTTTTGGAGCAGAAAAATTTTGGTTTTGGAGCAGTGTATTTTGAATCTGGAGCTGATTAATGGGGGAAAAAAAAACTTTCTCACAGCTGCTTATTTCAAATTTGGAGCAGTTTATTTGTTGCAGAACACTAAAAATCTTGAGCACATCAATGAAGTAAGTGATCATAATTTTTATGGAAGTCCTTCCCTTTTAGATTAACTCCAGCAGTGTTTTTTTATTGATTTGTGGCGTTTAAAGACGCAAGGGCCAGCTATGGCCAAAGAGCGCCATGACATATTGTAATGAATTGTTTATGCATTATGCATGAAGTGATTAAATTGAGTTGCAAATGTAGATGTAATGTGGCTGTAAAGATGCCTAAGAATGGGTCGCTGTAAGCTGTGTAAAATATAATGACATTGATTCACAACAAAATAAAAGGAGCATAACTGTTTCACTATGAAAAGTTGATATAATAAGAGACATACAAGAACTACTGCCTCCAAAGGCCTCTTGAATTAGAGAGCAGAGAGGCACGTGCTATAAGAACTTAGGTCACGGCAGCTACAGCGAGGCTGTGCTACACATGACCCGGCCAAATTATTTCTAGGATGTTAACTTCATCTAAAAAGCTAAAAACTGTTTTCAAGTTAAAAAGCGGTTTGTTGCTTAGAAAAAATGCTGGGTAAGTGGGATATGCTGGCGATATGCAGAATGAAAGTACTTTTTACGCTCCCTTTCTATTTCCCTGCAATGGATGAGAACATGGAGAACTGTAAGTCTGTCACCACTCCTTCGACATGACGGAGGATCACTTCCAGTCAGTAGGTAAGAGTGGGTGCCGAAGGTATGACCTATTCTTAATCGACAAAGGAGCACTTCTTTGTACCGTGCTGTTTTCTCCGATATCAAGTAGCCCAATTTAGGTTTGATCAGGTGTAACTTATTGGATACCTGGGTATCCCACTGTTTCTGCCAGTGCTTCTTCAGCTTACGCCGTAAGTATGGTTTAAAGTCTGTGGCTGGAATGGGTATGTTTATGTCAGTGTCGCTAAAAACTACTGAGGTAGGGTTCTTGTTAGCAGCTTCATTGCCTTTTTTGCCACTGTGTCCAGGTACCCAGCATAAGACGATGACTTGATTACCCATATAAGCTGAGCATAGCAGTGCATATAGTTCGTTAAAGACAGTGTTTTTATGTTTTCGTAAACTCATTAGGGCTCGGACTACACTCAGTGAGTCCGTGAACACAATAGCGCTAGTGAGATTCGTTTGATTTGTGTGTTTAACTGCAGTAAGAATCGCATATGCTTCCGCCGTAAAAATACTTGTACAGTATAGACCACTTAACATAATCGCTTATAGTGCAGGACCGGATATAATACGGTTTTTTCAGACTCCCGTTAATTTTCCCATAGCACTCTATGTATAGACGTATCGCTTATAGTGCAGTTGCGGGACACGAAATACCGGTTACAGTGCGGCTGCCTGGAAGTTCGGCAGTCAACCTAGACGGCAAACGCTCCCCTCAAGCCACAAATACCGTATTTACTGGAATACTGAATGCCGTATTTACTGTTCTGACAACTCTGGGCTCTGACTCGGTCTTTGGACAGCAACCGGCGTTCGCTGGCGCACCAGAGGGCCCAGTCTTAATTGTCGTTGCTTTCGTGGGATTATTTTCGGAAGCTGATAAGTCGGCTTTGGAATTTGGTCCGGCGTCTGCGCCTCGATCACGGGGTCTGTGACAATATTTCTGGCGTCCGCGACAGGACCTTTCTGGTGCAAATTGTGTGTCCATAGTAGAGAGAAAGAGCCTAGGGTCGTTTACATTGCTATTGTAAACGATTTTGAGTGTTGCACCACGTTTCGCTAACTTGTGTGCAGAGAGAAGCTCGATAGTTGAAATCTAGGCAGATAATTTTTGCACGCGGCTAGATTTTTGATGGATCTCGAGAAATTAGTTGCCCTTTGTGAGAAGATGGGTCTTTCCGGAGCGGAACTACAGAAGTGGGTTAGCCAGAAGGAAAAAGGAGCTTTAGAAAGAGAGAGAGAGAGGCTAGCGGCCGAAAGGGCCAAAAAAGAAAGAGAAGCAAAGGAGCGCGAAAGAGAGGCCCAGGAGCCGACTTTCTTCTGAAAGAGAAGCGAAGGAGCGACAGATAAAAGAAGAAAGAGAGGCGAAGGAGCGACAGATAAAAGAAGAAAGAGAGGAGAAGGAGCGACAGAGGGAAGCTGAAATAGCTGAGAGAGAAAGACAAAGACAGCACGAGTTAGAACTCGAACCCGACTTTGTTTGCAGCAGCGCACAGACGCTCCCGCTCAGGCAAGGGTCGATAGCACTGAAAGGGAAGAAACTAGCTTCCGTCTGAACCCAAGCAAACTGCTTGTGACATTTGATGAAAGAAAAGATGACTTGGATGCTTACTTGCACAGATTTGAGACAGTTGCTAAAAGCCAGAATTGGCCAGAGGATCAATGGGCCACTGCGTTGAGCACGTGTTTGAGTGGTGAAGCACTTAGTGTGTACGGTAGGCTGATGCCAACCGATGCCTCTAATTATGGAAGGGTGAAAGCCGCTTTACTGAAGAGATTTAGGTTCACCATAGAAGGCTTCCAAGACAAGTTTAGGACTGGAAAGCCCGCCGATGGCGAGACTGCCACGCAATTTGCCGCGCGGCTCAGCCATTATTTTGATAGGTGGACCGAACTTTCAGCGACTGCACAGGAGTACGGTGCACTTAAGAGAGCTTCTGATCAAGGAGCAATTCCTCATCAGTTGCCACCCGAGCCTGTCACTCTATCTGAAATAAAGGAAAGCTAAATCGCTTCAAGATATGTTGGAATTGGCAGACCAATTTTTGGAAGCACAGGGAGGCACCAATCTCTCCAAGATCAGAAAAGAGGAGCCAGGGGACGCAAAGAAAGCGACATCCGATGAAAGGAGAAACCCTCAGAAGCCTGTTCCGAGGTGTTATCTCTGTAACCGACTGGGCCATCATGCTAGCAACTGTCGGAGCAATTTTATGCGCTCCAATGACGTCAAATGTTTTAAATGTGGGCGAACGGGGCACAAAGCCGATTCATGTCGCAACGGAGGGAAAGAAGCTCCTCAGGCATCCTGTGTGTATGCCACGCCAAAACATCAAGAAGAAGACATAAACGACGGCTTTGTAGAACTTCGAGACGGAAAAAGAATTCCGGTCGTTAATGCGGTGATGACACAACGCCCAGAATTTCCCGATAAGGGAATACCTGTCCTTGCCAGAAAAATGGCCGGAAAACAAATTACGGTGTTACGAGATACCGGCTCCAGCACAGTGATCGTGCGAAGGGACTTAGTCAAAGACGAAGAGCTCACGGGCGAAACCAGTTTGGTCTACCTAGTCGATGGTACGGCTAGGAAGCTTGCCGAAGCCAAAATTGAGGTCGATACCCCATATTACAGTGGGAATGTCACTGCGCTTTGCATGGACAACCCACTGTACGACCTAATCATAGGAAACGTCGAGGGAGTTCGCGCCCCAGACGATCCGAAACCTTTGGAAGAAGAGCCGAAGACCGAACCCTCGACGATTGAAGAGCCATGCGGAAAACCATCAACATCTGATGAGAACACCGTGGCGGCTGTCACCCGAGCTCAAGCAAAGGTTCAGGCAAAGTCTTTCCAGCTCCCTTCCACGCCCGATTCCGAAAATAAGCCGACCGGGACTCATAAGCACGCCAAACACCACCATCAAAAAACCAAGGACAGGAAATTTAAAGAACCGATAAGAACCGTTAACGATTAGTGTGTGGTGCAAAGTGTTTTGGTTGAGTGCACCGAGTGTTTGTTTATGTATCATGTTTATGTTTATGTATTTGTTTCTGTTCTGTAAACTACCCCGTCATAGTTTTGTATACTTGTTCCACATGTTATATTTCAAATGTTTGCCTTGTTACGCGAGAGATGTATTATTGTATAATATAAGTGTACTAGTTACACGAGCGATGTGTTATTGTGTAGTCCAAGTGTACCTGTGCGAATTGTGTTTGTATTCGATGTATCGCGAGTGATGTGTGATTTGTGGTGGACTGATTTATGGACCTACGGACTTATGCGTAGTGGACTTTTGTGCGCGCTTCTTTTGTGTTTTCTTGAATATTATTGCATAATATTCTTAAAGTGGGGGGCAGTGTCACAAAAGAGCGCGTAATCCAAGCGCACGCCGAGTGTCACGCAAGCCAGCGAAAGAACACGCCGGCCCCGCGGCAACTTCAACAGAGGGGGTGAGCGCATACGCCTCAAGCAACAACGCTAACAACGGCGCCGAAACGTCCGGAAGAGACTCGACGAAGCGACGTTAACCGGCGCGCCGAGACACCTTCTCACCCGGCGAGTCGACAGACATTACTACCGCATGAGCATACACCAACAGGATGAGTCATCACCCCCCCCTCGAGAATGTTCCGACAGCGGCGGTCGAAGGTACAAGAAAAGACTCGAAGCTTCCCCAGGCTTTGGCCATGCTAAGAGATCACGACACGGATAAGAATGTTCGAGAACGCCTGTGGAAGCTATATAACCGCCGTGCGAGAATCGTTTAGTGGGAATTCAGGAATTCGGAGTTCGAGAGTTCAGTCCGCACCGGTGAAGTGATGTAACGTGAAGACCGAGCGTCTGCGGAAGAAGGGGATTCCCCGGCAAGCTAGTCGACGAGGCAAGCTAGTCGACGAGTTCATCGAGCGTCTGCATTTCCGGAAGAAGTTCTTTCTTCGAGATTTGCCCTGAGTTACGCCGAGATGGTCCGACTTCTAGACCAACACTGGTGAATACGATTGGACACTTAGTGTTCATTTTTATTTTGTACTTTACGTGTTGGACTCTTAGTGCTTGTCGTTAATTATTTTCTTGTGTTTGTTAATACCCATCTGATTTGTGTATTGTGTTGCCTAGCCTAAATGTGCAAGTGTGTGTGTAACTGCCTTGTGTGAAGAATATATTTTGTTGTGTTCTGACAACTCTGGGCTCCGACTCGGTCTTTGGACAGCAACCGGCGTTCGCTGGCGTACCAGAGGGCCCACTCTTAATTGTCCTTGCTTTCGTGGGATTATTTTCGGAAGCTGATAAGTCGGCTTTGGAATTTGGTCCGGCGTCTGCGCCTCGATCACGGGGTCTGTGACAGAGAGGCATGATAGCACGAAGGTCAATGCGCTTGCCGCGCTTCGTCTCTCAAGCGTTTTGACAGTTCGTTTCCGTGGTCAACGAGCGAGATGTGTTCATGTTTGCTTGTGCGCGCGTGACACCATGCTTGTTAATTTATTTAGTAAGCGAATACAGAACCTAGAGCACGGCGACAGCGACGGCAGAAATGCGCCAGGAGTGTCCATTATTGCAATAAAATAGTTGTTTTGGTTATAGTGCGGTACCGCTTATAGTACGGATATTCGCGACTCCGGCGACTTACGTTATCAGCAGTCTACACTGTATATGGATTCCACATGCCAGATATTAAAAATGATGGTCCTAGTGCCGCTTAAGCAACACCAGCAGGAGACTTCGAAGCGTCTGTATAAAATTCAGCACAAGAATACTTATCCTGAGGTTCAAGAAAATGTGAGTGTATGTGTGCTTCAGGTGCTCGTTTTGATATTTCTACGAAAGATATGTCACACTAGATAGTCTGCCACTCCCAAGGCGGTGGAAGCCGAGTAGGAGCCATTAGGACATTCTCTAGAAGAGGGACATCTGTTTCTTCGGATAATGCTTCCAACCGGAGGGACAGAGGAAGCCTAGTGGCCGGGCGGTTATGGAACAGCCTGGCAGTGGATAAGTCGCAAATAACTGAATGGCATGGATGATGTACATCTGATTTCCCTTTCAGGGCATAGGAGAAACTTAAATATGTCATTTGGAGATGTAGAGACCATTCGTTGGATTCAATGTACAGGCTTTCCACAGGACTAGTCCTGAATGCACCTGTAGCGAGACAGATACCCAAGTGGTGGACGGAATCCAGCATCTTCAGAGCACTAGGTCTAGCAGAATTCTGTAGTCAAGTCCGTAGTCCAATACAAAGGCTCCGTAGTCAAGTCGTGACCGTATGAGACTTTTGTACAAGTTCAAGAGGCACCTTCTCTCACTTCCCCAAGATGTGCGGGACAAGAGCTTGAGCTGACTCATTGTCTTCAGGCACTTCGCTTTCAAATATTTCAAGTGTGGGACAAAAGTTAATTTAGAGTCTAAAATAAGGCCTAAAAATTTATGTTCATGGCTCACGGATAGATGTTCTCCATTAAGATCAATAACGGGATCCGGTATTACTCCTCTCTTCTTCGAGAAGAGGATGCACATACTTTTTGGGGGGTTTAGTTTCAAACCGTTTTCGTCTGCCCACTTAGACAATTTATTCAGACCAAGCTGTACTTATCGCTCGCAAATACAGTAGAACCCCGCTGTTACGTTTTTCACGGGACCGTAAAAAAAAAAAAACGTAAGAGCCAGGAAACGCAAGAGCCAGGAAACAGGAAAAATTGAGAAATGGGAGTAGTGTTGAACTGCACACAATATTATTTTAATTCTTACGTGCGACAAAAAGTAGTTTCGCCCGACAGCCGAAGTATCGATTGCGGTGAGCTATACAAAGTAAGAATAGTAGTTTTATCGTCTGTATAAACTTGTAAGCATTCGGTTATTAACTAATTAACAAACATAGTGTCAGCGCCCACAGGCAAACATGAACACATCACACTCGATGAGCGCGGACACGCGCAGTTAAGCGCCGCTCCAGAAGCGAGCGAAGTGACCTTCGTGCTGTTGTCTATCGCTTCAACCCTAACTAAGCGCCGAGAACACGCAGCACGCACAAAGCCACGAGCCGCCGACGCACCTACACTGCGTAGAATCTACCCCCACGCAGATCGCTTTCAAGATAGGGCCCGCGGGACCGCGCGCGCGCCGCGGCGCAGTATGATGCCAGAGCACAACGCTACCCGCTACCCCCCCCCCCCCCCCCCCCCCCCCCTCGCTCCCTCGCTGGTGCCTCGAGCGCAACGGAAGGAGGCGCGCTTCCTCTCTGCTTTCTTTCGCCATTGACCCTTACCCCTGCTTAGGCCATTGAGCCATTCTTTTCATTAAAGTTCTCTCTCTCTCTCTCTCTCTTTCGCGCGCGAGACGCGGTCGTCGGCTCCCCTCGCACGCTTTCACTCGCACATTCAGCATACGGCCGCGCGGCTTCCCTCGCACGCTTTCACTCGCACATACAGCATACGGCGCGCGGCGACGTATGCTGTATGTGCGAGTGAAAGCGTGCGAGGGGAGCCGACGACTGCGTCTCGCGCGCGAAAAAAAGCATACGGCGCGCGGCGACGGCGTTATCGCCCTTGGACTTTATACGGAACATCTATGAGCCAAAACCAATTTTAGGGCCGCAACGCGTCATAGACATCATCTTAATACTAGATTACATGATTTGTAACCTATTTGGATGTTAGCCACATATACACAATAAAACATTGTATGCGGTGTGATAGTATGGAGAGAGTTCATTTTTACAACAAATAGAGTACAGCTTACCACTCCACCCTGTCGTACACCAGTCTCCGTCTACGATATCTCCCGAAACAGCAGATTTTTAAGCCGCACCGGCGTCATACACATCCATTGTAAACACGGAGGCAACGGAGGCAGTTGAGGCAAGCAATGGACGCATCACCACGGGATCAAACATGGCAGCGCCCACAGGATCGCCATGAAAAGGGTCAATAGCTGGCAGAGAATATGGCGTTGAAAAGTGATAGGAGTGTTTTGTGTGCTTCGGGGTGTAAGTGTTTGATCATCTCGTAAACTATTCGATCGCTTCCAGGGGCCGATTTATTACAACAATTTAGTGCTGCCTGAAGTTCTGCCATGTTAAATGGACGGTTGTAAAGTTCATTTCTGTCTCCTTTCCGATCCAGAGGCAGCCGCTCCGCTTGTTGCTTGTGTCTCAGGAATGTATCTGAGTAGTGGGATGAACTAGAAATGTACTCAAAATGTTCCCTTAGAGAATCAGCTTGGTCCTCAAGAGTGTCTCCTTGTGTATTCACTAATGGTAGAGGATGAGTTTCATGGCCTTTTATCTTGTTCACCCTGTTCCAAGCTTTTCTTTCGTCTGTATAAGAATTTATGCTATAGGTATTTCTGCCAGCTTTCCCTTTTGGCACGACGGCGAATTCTTCTACCTTCCGACTTTATTTTCTTGAACCTGATCAAGTTCTCGGTATTCGGAGAGTTGCGAAGGTGACTCCAGGCCTTATTTTGATTTCTGTGAGCTTCCTTACACTCCTCATTCCACCAGGGAATACGTCGTTTAGAGGGCCACCCATTTGATTTGGGGATACATAGTGACAACGCATCAACAATAACTGCTGTCAAATATGTGACTGCATCATTGATAGGAAGTGTAGAGATGTCTTCCCAGTTCATGCGTGTGAGTTCTTTATACCGCTTCGAGTCGGCCAACTTGACTTCCAATGAGGGACACGTGGAGAGCACTCATCAGCTTTTGTTAATTTTGTGACAATTGGAAAATGGTCACTCCCATATGGATTCTTAATCACGTTCCATTGTAGATACGGCATGAGTGTGCTAGATGCCATGATTAAATCGATTGATGAGAATGTTTTCTTTGCCAGGCTGTAAAATGTAGGCTCTTTCTTATATAGTAAGCATGCACCTGTAGACTGGAGGAAGTTTTCTAACAAGCACCCTCTGGCATCACAACGACAATCTCCCCAAAGGGCGTTGTGTGCATTTAAATCTCCAACGACAATGTAAGGTTCGGGCAGTTCATAGATGAAGCTGTGAAATTCTGTTTTTGATAGGTGGTAGTTCGAGGGGATGCATAGTGACGAAATTGTTACCATCTTATTAAAGAGTACTGCATGGACCGCAACTGCCTCTAGAGGCATTTTAAGCTGTACTTGCCGGCAAGCAACACCTTTATCTACTGCTATGGCCACACCGCCCGACGAAGCAAGGGCGTTATTGCGGCCTTTTTGGTAAATGGCATACTGCCGAAGTTTGCGTGTGAAGAATTAAGATGTATTTCTTGGACACACAGCACCCTTGGATTGAACTTATGTAGGAGTTCCTTAATGTCATCTAGATAGTGGAGTAAACCCCTAACCTTCCACTGTAGTATCTGTGTATCCATTTTATATGCGTTTTGTGCTTTATGTCAAAGAGAGATAGATTAAGCTAGCTCACGAGGCCTTTCCAGGCTCCGTGATGGGGGTTTTCTCTTTCTTCCCGGCGCACTTGAGGAAGCTGTGCTGTTCTTTGGGCGTCTGAGACGCTGGTGTTTTTCTTCTATTCATCACCTCATCTGAGATGGTGGATAGTGCCCGCTCAGCGGGCATGTTCGCGGGAGTTTCGGGCCTATCTGCACGGGCAGTGGCCCTGGGTGCGGCAGGCCCGCGGGTCTCCTGGCCCTCCTTGGCAGGGAGCGGAACAGCGCTGGCTGCTCCAGGGGGAGGGGGGGGCTGATGGCGTGACCGCCGTCACACTCCGTGTGACTTGTGCAGCCGCCGAATGATATGGCGCTGCCCCTCGGCGCGCCACATTGGTGTAGGACGGACTAGACTGGTTGTGCATAGAGAAGTGTTTGCGTGCCTCTTGGAATGAGAGATTAAATTTGATTTTGAGTTCAATGATTTGTGTTTCTTTTTTCGAAGACAGACATGAACAGCAGTACGCGGGGTGATCTCCATCACAGTTAGCAAAGCGGGTGGTGAAAGTGCAGGTGTCAGATAAGTGCTCAGTGGATGCACATTTTGCACAAGTGGTGCGCCCTTGGCAGGTTTGCGAACCATGCCCGAAACGCTGACACTTAAAGCATCAGCGCGGATTCGGAATGTATGGCCGTACACAGAGTTTGCACTATCCAATTTCCATTGGGTCTGGTAGGTTACTTGTTCCAAAGGTAATGATTATATGTTTCGTCGGGACTTGCTTATTGTCTCGCCTGACTTTTACTATATTCTGATCTTGCCACCCCTCAAGTAACTCGCTCTCACTAAGATCGAGTAGGTCATCTTCAGAGATGACACCGCAGACAGTGTTCAAGGATCTGTGTGGGCCTGCTGATACAGGGATGTCTCCAAAAGCAATAAGTTTTGACAATTTGCTGTACTGGGTCTTGTCACGAACTTCAAGAAGAAGGTCGCCACTTCCCATCTTGGTTACTTTGCAGCCTGGGCCAAGTGATTCTGCCAACGATTTTGCCACAACAAAAGGAGATATTGTGCAGACTGTCTTGGTTTCGTGCCGACTGTGAATGACATGATACTTTGGGAATGTTTCTTTCAGTTGCATGAAAAAACTGAAGCTTTCATCAGTGCGGGGCCCCTCTTGAGGGAGCGATCAGGTAGTGAAGGAAAATTGGATTCCATAAATAAGATTGCTATATTCGGCAGGGATGGCCGCCGTCCACCATGGAGCCAAACTAGGTGATGACACAGTACAAACTATTCAGTTCTGTGCACGCCAACGGTACATCCCCACTATAAATAAATACCTATACCCAAGGCTGGATATAATGCACAAGGTTAACCCTTGCTGCCCATGAAGTCGGAAGTAAAAGGAAAATAAAGAGAGGACAGGAAAGATTGAAAGTGAAAGAGAAAGACGAAGATTGGAGAGGACAGGAAAAGGCAACTTTTCCCCAGGGTGGGTCATTCCGGGGGTGCCGTCTACGCGAAGCGGAGACCAAAGAGGTGTGTTGCATCCACCGAGGGGCCATAAAGGTCCAAACACCTGGCTGGTATTGGCTCAACCCCTAGGATTCCCTTTTCCCCAAACACGGCTAAGCCGCACACGGCTACACGCAGGAGGGTCCAACCCTCATGTGCTCGGGTACGTGGTGTCACAACACACCAAACGCTTGCTGATGCAGACGCCCCTGCGGGGAGCAGTATTTTTTTTTAAATTGCTTTAGATTTGTCATAAATATGACTTCAGAGGGCACAAACAACAACTTTCATTCGTGTTCTAGAGGCGTTTCTTTGAAGTTTCACATGAGAATTCTCGAAAACTGTCTGATCAATTATTGCTGCTTTCTTGGTCTCGTCATGGCAGCACACATTTAAATGAAAGAAATAGTGAAAACACCGACCAAAAAGGATAGCTGAATGCTTTCATTACGCCTATAGAAATTGATCAATTTGATCGACAGTTTCTCTACATGCTGTTAAACATTTCCAACGGAATTCTACTAGCAAACGTCATGCACCATCTGAAATGATGACTGAACTTTAACTCTTTGTCAAATTTGACAATTTATGGCAGAATGGGGAGTCTAGAAAAATATAACTTCAACTGGAGGTATTGTCGAAGCTAGCCTCTAGTGCTGCTAGCACTTCAATAAAATGACACAAAAGTGGTGCTTTGGTCGGCTCAACAACATAATTTTTAAATGACAGCAGCAGTGAAGACACAGAAGCTTCTCTCGGGTTGTCTAATTTTCCGATCGAACATCTAGGCTGTTTTAATAATGTGCTGCCTGTGCAAATGCCTATATTAATAATTGTACAATACTGTGAAACACTGGACATTAATGTACAAATACTGTACAAAGCATGCAAGGACTCTAGCGCCAATTCAAGGCGGACGCTAGGCCAGCTTTCGTACAGAGAGAAGCTAAACAAGCACGACAATAAAATACAATAAAGCTTGTGGATGCTTCCCAATATGATAACCACTGCTTCACGAGCCTAAAGGATGAAGTCAAAAACGAACCAGGTGTCTGCTTCAATGAGTAAAAAATGCTCCCTGTAGAATAGGAACTCACCCGTTTTCACATTTGTGAAGTACGGCTTTCCCGCATAGCATGGTCATCACTATGGCTAGTACTGATGCCAACAAATTTTCACAATTATAATTTTACGTGACTCGTCTTACAAAAGTTGTGAATTAGGAGCCAGGTGCATATTTTGTACATTTCAGTTTTTTTTTTTTTTTTGCTGTCCATATTTATACTAACAATGGCAAAATATTAGTTTCATTCATGTTCCTAGAGGTGTTTCTTTGAAGTTTCACATGAGAATTCTAGAAAACTGTCTGACCAATGATTGCTGCTTTACCTTAATTCAAAACACCAGTGCTGATCACTGGTGTTTTGAATTAAGGTAAAGCAGCAATAATTGGTCAGACAGCCTGATGCTTTACGCATTGCGGTATACGTTGCGACTACTGTGTCTTGAAACAACATGTTCAAGCATGAAAGCACTGAAAATGAGCACATTTCTAATGGCAATGAGAGAGTTAAGAAGAAAAAATTTAAGAAAAAAACTTTTTTGACATTTCAACGCTATGTCCCGCAGTTTTTTTTTCCATGCCAGGCTTAGGGCACTCTGGTGGAGCTCCAGCGTATGCCAGGGGAATTTCATACTGCGCATCGATGGGGACCACCTTACACCGGCCAACGTAGGAACGACAGCGTATCTGCAGCTCCGTGTTTGCTTAGATGGTTACGTTGCACGCTGAGGGTATTTTTCCCATAATTCAAATCATTTGTCTAAAAACACTTTGTAAAACGACGTGTTTTCGACTATTAGTACATAATTTTGTGAAAATTTACAAGCATGTTACTGGCCTGTGGATGTGGCTGATGTAGAGTGCTTCAGCATTCATGCCGTGAATGACTGGGCATGCTTGCCACAGTACAACGAATCCCCTTTTCGGCATTGCTGCTGCGTGCTTTATTAACCGCGGCCATGGTCATTCGTGGTACGTTATCAACCTAAAGGTTTCCAGTGCAGGATCTTTTGCACATTATCAGTCTTGGTCGGCACAAACATGTTCATATACTTTTCTCTTTCATTTTAGTTTCCACATTAAATGACACAGACACTGCGGCCACTGCCTGGCCAAAATTTTGCAGAGAGGCCTCTAGTAGCATGCTTTAAACACGTTTAATGCCATTGTGATGCGGTAATTCGCGGATTGCAGTGTACATTTGCATGGAAGGGGTTCCCGTTAGCAAAAACTATGCACTTTACTTCAGACACTGTACGGTCCCTTTGATGCTAGTACGCATTAGGTGAGAAAAACATTATTTGGCAGAAGCAGTTACACCGTTTTAATGACTTTGTAACGAATGTCCTTAGACTCACATATGACTTATGTGCTGTACGGTATTCCTCACAAGCAATGCACAGCCGATTTGAAGCTTTTGCATACATCTTGAAAACCTACTCGCGCCGCCGTAATCAAAACAACACGCACAAATAAAATATACTGAGTGATCTAAATTGCTATTAAAGGGACCCTGAAATGATTTTGAGGATTTCGTACAAATGTACATAGTCGTTAGAGTAGGTCCTTCTGATCATTAAGTGACACATTAAGTTACACATTTTAGTGCTCTGCATGAAGTGTGTAATTTATAATAAGGTCTTAAAAATGTCCATCGCAGTGCCGCTCCTAGCGAGTTTTCAGCTGCCCTGTCACCATCTACGTAGCTTTCGGGCAGACGTGACATCAGTCGGGTTGGCTGCCCACTTTGCGTTATCTATAATTTTTCCAACTTTATGGTGAACAAATGTTGTTCGTAATAGTTGGAATGTTGTTTAATTTGTTTCTACAAAAAAAAAAAGTAATTGAAAGAGAATACACAACAATTTATCACTAAACTCAAGCACTTACGGCACGCAGAAAATGTCATCTGCTTGGGTTACAATGTGCTCAGTGTTGACGTGAGCTGTGAGGTCAATGTTGGTCTTGAGGTTTCTTTTCTAGAGGACCATAAATCACGCTTGTAGCATTGTGGGCTGAAAATCTAGCAAGTGCCAACAAGTCAAGCTGTGCATCTTGTCCCTCTGCAAGGAAACAGGCTAGCAGAGTGGCTGCAGCACATCGGCCTGTTGGTATCTGATCAGCACCAGGATCTACACATTTGATCTACACACTTCACACCCGGCAGATTACTACCACAATGGAGAGATTTAGCTTGTCCTTTATTCTGGTAAATGCAGACGGTCTGGGCGTTTTGCCGGAAGGGCAGAGGCGTAAATTTGAGCGGCCTGCAGTATGCAGCCACGTGGTAGTGCAGAGCTCAACCAGAGAAACACAGAGCAAATATAGCAAAAACTGAGCCCAGAAAATCCGGCTCTGAAGAATCGGTCGATTACTGTATTTCAATATTTAATTTAGATGCTGCCCAAAGCTGCACACAAACAAAGAAATTGTAAAACCACTAGCGCATATACAAAAATCGTAAACACGCTACTTTGCTGCCAGTGGAAATTTTCGGCAGCAGCGTAATCATGCATACTTTGCCTTTTTAAATGTTTAAAATGTCTTACACTTGGTTACAGCAATATTAGTTCTGTGTTTGTCAGGTTGAGCTCTGCCCCACCACGTGGCTGGCACACTGCAGGCCACTCACGTTTACGCCTCTGCTCATTTGGCAAAAAAAAAAGAAACACAATTTTATGGATGTGCTAATGTGACTGCGCATTGCAAAATATACACCGGAACATAGACTAGAATGACACAATACTCAACGTACAACTGCTGCAACTCCTGATGTCCTGAGGATGAAGTTGACAAAACCCAAGCTATTTACTTATACTGCCACTTTCCTCTAAAACTGTCCTGAACGCAAACCATTGGTGATTGGGTGCAATTCGTGACATATTTATGGTTTTGGCGCAGCTTGGCGGAGCAAGTCGCAGATGTAACACCCCTAGACGCTGCTTTCTGGTGCAGATGGGTGCATAATCAAGTGCATACCTGCCAACTTTAAGGTTTGAAAAATACTATGGTCCAAGCTCAGAAATACAAAATTTTGGTTCAAAATACTAGGCATTGCTTTGGTACTTAAGATGTGGATTGTTTATTAAAATAATTCACAACTTTTGTTTTGTAGGAAAGCTGTAAACAGGCATAATTTGCAGCTAGAATGATCTGCATCAGAGATAGAAACATTCATGAAGTTTATTCATGAAATATTCACATAACAATGCATGAAAATATGGCTGCCATTATACAAGGGCTCAATGGAGTGGGTGGCGCTCCTGTGGGTATTCGTCAAAATAATCGAGCGAGTCCAGAAAATCGGGCTCTGAAGAATCGGTCGATTATTGTATTTCAAGATTTAATTTAGATACTGCCCAAAGCTGTAGACAAAGAAAGAAATCGTAAAACCACTAGCGCATATACGAAAATGGTAAACACGCTACAAAGTTCAGGCATTTTACGATAAAATCATCAAAGTTGGCAGCTATGCACGTAGTATTTTTCATGCCTCGCAGGCTATGTTTTTCAGCTGGAAAAATTAAGCACGCTAATTCTATTTTGCTGCAACTATACTAACTCAATGTTTCTTATAATTGTCTACAACTTAAGTGATGTCAATTAGGATAGTAATTAATGAGCTATGTCAATTATTTAATGCCATAAATAAATTACTGGTGGCTTCTTAACTCCACTGTGAAGAATATCTATTTAGTTTCGTTCTCACATTTTTTTAAAGCTCCATCAATTTTAGCTAGCACAGCCTGCACATTGATTTTTGGGGAATAAAAAATTGTTAAAGATAAAAACTGTACATGCGCGACAGAGCCTTTTAGGTACAGGCTGTTTCACACTTCGGGGAAAACTCTGAGTGCATTGCATCGCGATGCGGCGAGCGCTGGAGTCGGGCGATGGCAGCAGCTCACACAGGCGCAGACGCTCGAGTGGGAGGTACTGCGATTGCTTGCTCGCTTGCTCAACTTGCTCAGTAAGTGGGACGTACTGCGCATGAACACATCGCTAATCGACTTACTTTACACCTCATTGCCCTCCAGAATGAGTGCTGTCAAGTGAAGTTCGGAGCGTGACGCGTGCATTTCCCCGCCGGCGGGTAGGGCCTGTCTGGTGTAATGAACAATTGTCAAGAAGAATCACTTCCAGCTCAAAGTATTGACCTAAAGCATTCCTTTATTTGTACCCATTTGTTTCATTATGTTTGACCCGCATAGTTATTATTGTTGAGTGCTTTGTTTTCCTTTCGAGTCAAATAAAGACCGAGCACGTTGTGCGCACATTTTGGTGTCTCTTTCTTGTCGCTGCGCATTATGGTAGCACACACGGTGAATAAATATACGTGCACACACTCAGTACCCTGGCCTTTCGAAAGAACAGTGAAGCTTGCTGTCAAAAGAAGTTTGCAGAACCCCATATTGGCAATGAAGGCTCAGAGGTTGGTGTCCCACAACATTTAGTAAAGAATATCGGGCTCAGTTCCCGCAGTAACAATGAAATCCGTGCACTGCCCTGGCAGTGCACGGAGCAGGTGCTGTCGTAGCAGACGACGCGGTTCAAGATTCTGACCCTCAAGCGCCTGCGCGAGCTGCTGCCGCTGCCCGACTCCAGTGCTCGCCATATCGCGATGCAATGGGCTCCGAGTTTTCCCCTAAGTGTGAAACAGCATGTACATCACAAAGAATATGAAAACCAAAACCTTGTCAATTAAGAAAAAAATAAAGCTGTACCAGGCATTTATCTTTAAGCGTGTCACTTGCAATAACAAAGACGACGAAGAGATAGTGGGCACGCCCGGTGTGTGCCATTTGCTCAATTGCCATGTTTTGCGGTGACGGTCTACCAGTGAAAGCTCACTTGAGTTTTCTGCATATATATTTTACCTATGAATGGTGATCGCCGTGCATTTTTCCATTCTCAACAGATCTACATGAACAGGAATACAGGCTAAAGAAAAATGTACAGATGTAAAGCCATAATTCTTTCCCATGAACGGAAACTGATAACTTGCTAATGCATTTGTCCCATTCCTTTTCAATACAGTAGAACCTCGTTCAAACGTTTCCAAAATATATGCGAAAAATAAACGTACGATCCGAGAAAACATACAATCTGAATCCAGTAAAAATTGAAGCTGACAAGCCCATATTGAGGTACAAGGGCAGAAAACATTTATTTCTTGTAAAACATAGTTACAGTCAAATCTCGTTAATTCGAACACGCTGAATTCGAACTTTCGGTTAATTTGAACTGACACTGTGGTCATGTGTATTCCAATGGGCGAAAACGCTCGGTAATTCGAATGCGAAAGCATTTGCGACGGTTAATTCGAACATAACCGCGCACCGACAATGCTCTCAGCAGCGCGCCAACCCGCATTGCTCCGACACCGCCATAAAGCAAAAGCTTAGAAGAGACCCCTCAACGCCGCGCAGAGAAATAAAAAAGAAAAAAAAAAATACCGTGGCGAAAATTTTCTCTCTCAAATGGCAAAGTCGGCGTTTCTGCGTCGCGCCGGAACATGCTTGTACATGCCGACGTCTCGGCCAACGCTACAGCTGCAGAGGGAAGCGACAACGCGGAGGCCCAGTCCGGCCAACGAAACTGGCCACACTGGCCAACGCTCGCTTCAATGACAGAAAACAAAACTTCGGGGAGCGGGCTAAGCTGGCGCTGGGCCGGCAGGAGCGGCGGCGGGCGCACACGGAGACAGTCGAAGGTGAGGCAGCTACGAGGGAGTTGAGAGAGAGGGCGAGGGGAGCCACCGAAGAGACGGGGTTGCCGAGGCCAAATGCGCTTCCCTGACACCCTCCTCTATCACCTTCGACGGTCTCGGAGTGCGCGCGTCATCGCGCTGCACTTAACCCAAACTTTCACCCCTTCTAACTATAACCTCCTTCTCTCGCCGTGCCTGTGCCGCCCGCTCCCTGAAGTTTCATTCACTACCGTTATCGGGATGTGAGAGAGAGAGATTGTGGTTTTGAAGAGGAAGAGGCAGTATCGGGATGTGAGCGTTGGCCGGCCTGGGCAGTTTCGTGGCCCTCGCTCACTATGTGCTTGCACGCCGCGAGATTTCACGACTCGCACCATTCGTACATAGCGCTATGGTACACAAATACGTAATTAAGTCCTTTTAATTCGAACAAATTTTCGGGCCCCTTCGAATTCGAATTATCGAGATTTGACTGTATTTTCTGCTGGTGCGTCTCACCCTTGGACAGAAATAACTCCTTTTGCACACATTGCAGACCCTTGTCTGCACTTTCGTTGTCTTTCGTGCTGAAGAAGCTTTGTAAGGCTTCCACGCCAGCAAGGGCTTCGGCGAAGGTAGCCGGTGGGCGCAAGCCTTCGTTCTTGCTGCCACCTTCAGGCGCCGCGTCCGCCACCACCTCTGCTGCATCGTCCCCCATCACCTCCGCTACAATCTTGGCGAGTCGTAGCGCCGTGCGCGCGTGCGCTGCGCTGTTTTTGCCGCTTAGTAGTTCGCGTTGAAGCAAGGGGCGAGGTAGCGCAAAGGTCAATTCGCTCGCAGCTGCTGCCGTGCTTTGTGACTTCGGGCGAACGAGCAATGCAGAGAAGTGGCGCGGCGGCCGCCTGCCACTTAGCACTTCACAAGCACATGAGAGTGGCCTTTTTGCACACCTGAATGATAATTTTTTGCTGCAGAACGTGTCGTACGACCGCAGTTGCTGAACGTTGCTGCCAAATAATCTATTTTCCAGGAACGTATTAACCGGAACGTATTAACACGTTCCTCTGTGGGGTTATGTTTATTTTTCGCGATTGTGAATGTAGGAGCCGGGTAATCGTATTAAGCGGGAACATATCAGCGAGGTTCTACTGTATATGAGGCCTCCATTATATGAGCTAGACCAAAATGTAAAAGGGTATGATCAATCTCTGTTAGTTTATGATAATTAGGAGGTGTCAGGTGATAATTACACAGATGATAATTAGGAGTGTCAGGAATGTCTTTATTCAGGCAGTATTTGCATCTTTAAGTATAACTATTTGGTGGGAAAAGCAAAAAACTATGCAATTTTGTAAGATGGAATTGCATTGACATATGTGGAATCCCTGCACCTTTAAAAAAAACTGCTGATATAAAGATGAAATGAAATCAACATCAGCAAAACACAATCGCTGATTTTAAAAGAGACCAGCAATTCTGTAAAGAAATAGCAATGAATGTCCCCAATTCTACCCCCCCCCCCCTTCCTCTCATAAAAGACCAAAGCTGGATTTAAGGATAAAAACCCAAAATCCCTTAACTTGTAAGGGAAAAACTAAATAAAAAAAGAGCAATGAGCTCTATTTTAATACCTGAAGCAACTGCAAGTCAACAAATGGCCAGACAGAAAAAGTTTACGCTCATGCATTCAAGTTCAACACTCCTTAAGCGCCACCCTGTCTCCTGTTTCATCGTGCTTGTTTTGTTTCCTTCACTTTTAACGCGATAGCGTTAAGGGCCCCGTGTCACAGAAAATCCGGCGTCGGTGTCAGCATTCCCGCCCGCAGCTGAGAAAATCATCACTAACCACGCAGGCCCTCCAAATATATTTAGGTATGCCACACCATTCTATCATTAATGTTGCTCATACCTTGTCTTGCATTCTTGGCAAAGCTATTCCTCGGAATTTTGAGAATGACAATCTACAAACAAATGTCATGAAACAAAACACCCACAGCGCATGCCTTTTATGTTAAATCTTCTCAGACTGAAATATTAAAAGTACGAAACAAAAACGGAAACCTGAAAATTATGCCTGGCATGGCTGTGCAATATCTCCGGGATGGCCCCACGCAAGAGGCCGCGTTTCTACCAGAAAGCTCGCCTTTGTGCATAGCATTCGCCGCCAGTATTTTGCAGTTGTTGGGAAGCGTGAGAAGCAGTCAGGGATCTTTGAATGCTATCGCGTTCCACTCTAAAAGCGAAGTATAAGTGTCGTCGAAATTTTTTCTGAGTTGCGCTAATTCATCTAAACGTTAAAGCTCACCTGTTTTAATGTTTCAGCTTGCTGTAGCCCCTTCCTACACGTTTAATGCTGCTGGTCTCGCAAATTACTTTAGACTAATGTCTGCCTCACTGTGTTCATCATGACATGGACTCAATGTAACGGGTGTTAGAAGCGCATTGAAGATGTTAGATGAGGGAAGGCTCGTATGACAATCGCTCATTGCAGAAGCAATCAGCTGCCTTGCCCCACTTAACTTCCAAAGCCATCGCTGACAGGACATTGCGGCCAAATCTTCCAAGTTCCAGTAGCCAAAGTATAAAGTCTGTACATCTTCAGCAATTGCTGTCAGTTTCATGGAATTTAATCATCTAAAGTTTCATGTTCATAGCTACTATTGAGAACATGTGACATTGTGTGCCTTGTCTCTTTCTTGTTGCTGCGTAATATGGTAGCACACACGGTGAAGAAATATAGTACGTGCACATACTCAGTACCCTGGCCTTTCGAAAGAACAGCAAAGCTTGCTGTCAAAAGAAGTTTGCAGAACCACATTTTGGCCACATTTTGTGTACCACATTGCAGAACCCCACTTTTTGTGTATCATAACAGAAAAATCATCTTACCTCAGCTTCTCCACACACCTCTGGCGTGCTAAGAAAGAAAAAAGTACAAGCAAACAAGTGAGAAACAGCACCTCAAAAAACAACAACTGCGTTAATGTGCATTTAATGCCCACTTACAATATAAAGACCACTCCACTGTATGCATGAGGTGGTGACTATGCAAGCCTGTTACTGCATGCGTGAAAAATATAGCCATGCTTTGACATTACAAATGTGTGTATGCTTAGATGACTGGCACAAATTGTTTCCCTTGCACCATGCACCTTCACATGTAGCGTAACACTTTAAATGGTTTGTTCATTAGCCAGCAAGTAAGTTTGCTTTATGTCATACACTAGTAGTAGAATGTGCTCTTTGGCCATCTGCCTTCTTAGCACACAAGCTGCATTTCGGCGGCCGCATTTCGATGGGGGCGAAATGCGAAAACACCCGTGTACTTAGATTTAGGTGCACATTAAAGAACCCCAGGTGGTCAAAATTTCCGGAGTCCCCCACTACGGCGTGCCTCATAATCAGATCGTGGTTTTGGCACGTAAAACCCCATAATTTAATTAATTTAAGCTGCTGTTCCAGAAAGCAATGATAAAGCTGATCTAAGAAAAGCTTCAATTTACAGAGGCAATGCACTGCATGAAGTCGCAAAAACAGCACTACAGAGCATCAAGTGCTCATGTGAAAGTCATGTGAAGAGTTGCAGTCATGTTAGTGGTGCAATAAACTCAAGTTCACATATAATTACTGGATCTTGGAGAACCACTAAAGAATTATTGCTTAGAAAATGCAGCAAGCGACAGATTCATCATATTTGTTTATAAGATTATGTACAGTGCAGTCCACGTATAACGATACCACATATAACGATATATCAGTTATAACGATGAGTCGACCCAAGAGTATCAATTTATGCATTAGGGCTACGAGAAAAAAAAACATATATAACTATATATTATTCACTGCATATCAGATATAACGATCGAAATCTTGCTTCTGGGCAGCGTTTTTCATGCAGAATAATTGCGAAATTTGTGTTCCTAAGTTGCCTGTTCCTAAGACGGGGCGAAAGTTTGCCTACGCGAGTTCGTATTTTCTGCCATTACCGCGCTGCGCATCCAGTCTGCGTGCCGATTGCGAACGAAAGCTATGGAGAGCATCGCAAGTTGGCGCAGCGTGCACAAGATGGCGCCAGCTGCTTCGCGTTCGCGTCGCCAGCGGTCGCAAGAGCGTTCAGAGGAGAGGGAGGAAGACAGTGATAAACGAGCGGCGCCTGCGCGCCCTACGCTGCCTTTACAATCTCCTGCTCTCAGCGAGCATGGAAAATCGCCGCGGAAGGAGCGGGAGGTGCGCTGACAAAGCGCCAAGCCGTGTCTCTCGGGACAAAGCTGCAAATTTAGCAAGAGTCGAAGAAGTACAAGCTCGCGCAGTCGATGATATCGACAATTATGAAAACCGGGAGCGCCAGGATCACGAAAGCTAGAAGCAGTGGCCATGCCGATCAACGGAAAAAGCGGGCTTTGTGCACCAGGACGAAACCCTCATGGGTGAAACTAACACAGTGGAAGCCGCTGACATTACCGAACTCTGGGAGCACGTCACTACTGATGATGAAATAGGTGGTGCTTCAACAGAGGAGTTTCTAAGTGTAGGTAGTCCTGCCTCGTTCTGCGTAGAGATCTCTGCCGAGGCGATCGTTGTCCCGACATACGGCGGCGTTGTGCGACGGAGGCGACGACAGCAGCAGCAGTGACGACGAGATTGACAATGGCCCGTCATTGACACCGACCCCGATGTTCAACCAAAGTGCAATGTCGTCGATCAAGTCGCTCATTGATTTCACGCACACTAAGTTATAGCCGCCAGTGTTCGCGCAGCAGCTGGACGCGACGCACACGGCGGTTGTGAATGCGAAACTTCTGCAAAAGCAAATGCAGATTTCTATTTCAGCGCGCCTAACGATTGAGATGCTATTTAGAGGTATAAATAAACGTTTTGTTTTTTCCAGCCTACTTTCTACAACATAGATTTTTTACCGCAAGTGGCAAATTTGGTTTCGGGACTTCAAAAATATATTCTTTTTTTTTATCAGCATTCCAGATATAGCGATGATCGGTTATAACGATTGGATTTTTCATTCTTCTTAATATCGTTATAAGTGGACTGCACTGTACATATTAAAAACTTCGAATGAAACACACACATTCTGTGCAAGAATTTTATCTTAGATGTGAACTCGAAAGCACCGTGGCTGTGCCGTAAAACTCTGAATATAGCTGCTCCTACTGCATGTTGAGTGAAAACATTGATTATCTTACTTTGTGGAAAACTTGGTTCGACAGCTTGTATTTTTCCCACCAACCTTACTCGGAGCACCAGTTGCTGCTCCAGTTTCCTGCACAAATATAGAGGAAAGAGGGAGAAAATGGTCATCAGACTATGGTAGTCTCTTGCAGGGCCATCAAAACAGGTGAAACCAACTACAGCAAATTTCACATCAGTGAAATATTCACTGCGAGGAATCTTCTTTGAGTCCTTGATTATTGCATAAAGCTTCACATTATAATTGCAGCTATTAAAATGACCATAGGTATGAAAGATAATTTTAAAGAAATTTTTAACGCTCATAGTTGTCAACAACTTTTAGTGGCAACAGAGCCCAAAGCTACAGAACTGAAGTGCATGTGCAAGAGTTCTACTGAATATAGTCCCAAGTTTGATGTTGCATTTAAAGGTGCCCTGAAACACCTTGAAGAAATTCTGATTCCAAGATTGTGTGCCAGACTTTATGCATTTGCAAAATTAGTATTACGAACGCCCAGAATAATGCCAATGAAATCAGTGGAGGGGGGGGACAGAGACATGCTCCAGAGCAGACCTCTAACAGTTTTTGTCAGAATGCTCTGCTGTTCTTCATTTTCTTCAGTTTCTTTTTTCTATTTAACCACCAAAACTCAAAATCCAGGAGTAAGCATCTCCAGCTCAGAATGTGACAATAGTCACACCTGCATAGCTACGACTACACAGAAAGAACACAAGGCAGTGCAATATAGTGCATGAAAGTGAACTGTCACTCGCACGCACAATGAAGCACTGAAGACGAGAGGGGTATAGGAGGGAACAAAAAAAGTGTACTGAAGCAACAAAAAGGTGTGCCACTCTGCTTTAAAGCTTAATTTTAACACAAAGTAAGCCATCATATAATCTCTCAAATTTATCATAGCTGAAGAAAAAAAAAAACATTTTTATGCCAGAAATTTAACCACTGATTAGGCTAGCAAATGCCTTATTCTTTGACTTATCTGATAGCTTGTTCCTTGCCTATATGGTGCACGTCTCCAAGGAACTTTAGGACTATTTGCTGACAGCACAATAAGCACCAGTTGACGTTTTCTGTTCCAGTATCATTAATTGAACATGTATTTGCATTTAAAATACCTCAGTCTCTGGGCCTTGCAAAAGAGGGTCAGGTTTCAGATCCAAGGTCGTCACTCCATCAGCATGCCTTAAGGAGGGAGAGCCAGAACAAGAAAGAGCAGGACTAGTGATTAAAAAGTAATAATGGCACATCAAACTTAATGAGGTCCAGACAAGTTTCAATGTTTCACGTCGCAAGTGAACCCACTACGCCATTCATTAATTTTGCCATTAATTTTGCCAATGCAGCACAGTGCATCCTCCACTGTATGAGGCGGGATGGGCTAGCGTTGATGTGATTCATGATGACTAGCATTTCACTATTCCATGCAATCATTGGTCCATAATTTTAATGTAGCAGATGAATAAATGCCAACACCGAGTATTCACTTAGTTTTCTTTAAGTAACCCAAGGTAAACATGAAAATGGAAACTAAAGGGACACTAAAAAGGAATATTAAGTTAACCTACATTAATAAATTATGCTTCTGCAATAGTAAAATGGCCACTCACTGTGAGAGGATGCTTCCTAAACTCTAAGAAAAGCAAAAACGAAGGAAAGGTAGCTACACCACCCTGACTAGGTGGTGAATCAGCTTGCTGTGAAGTCACAAATTTTGATAGCATCTACTCTTGTTCTAGTTAACTGTTTATTAGTAAAGAAGGCGTACATTGCATTGTAAAGGAATTGAAGAGTGAACTTGGAAAGCTACGAGACCCTTTTATGGAACAAAAACATCCCAAATACAAGAATATACTTCCATGATGTCATAATGACATGCTGGTGCTGAGGTTTTGGCATGAAATTCATAAGGGGGAAGTTTGGCCTTCATTTCCTGCAGTTATAGTTTGTTTATTCTTCATTCATTCAACAAGCAATGATTATGTACAGATAGTATGCAGACAAGGGTCCCAAAGTCAACCACTGAAACGAGACCCTAAGACAAATGCTTAATGTGGGAATCCATTGCAATGGGATGTGAGAAGGCAGTTCAGTGTATGAAAAACTAAAACAATTTAGAAGCCAAAAAGACTGATGATGGAGTGCACTGAAGATGGCGTCGTGATGCAAAGAAAGCGTTGTATGTACAAAAAAAAAAAAAAAAAAAACTAATTCTGAGCACAGCCATCTCACAACTTCGCAGAGCTGTAAAGGAGACTGATGTACAGTGACATGTATTTATTCTAACTACTTTAAAGGATGACTGTGCTTACCACTGCTTTGTGCATGACAAATATCAAATATTGCAACAATATAGCATTTTTTTTTTGTTTGCATTGTTCACTAATAGACTTGGCACCATTGCTTGCCTAGTTTATCAGAAAACAAAAAAAGGAGGGCTCCAAAAGGAGTCCATTACATGTGCACCTCACACCATCGGATAAGTGAGCTGCTCATGAAACAGTGAATGCCTTCACTATCAAACAACTACAATTCATATTACCCTGGTAAATATGATGCCAAGCATGAACGAAACACATCCATGGCAGAAGCCAATGAGGGCCCACAAAATTGCACAGCAATAAATCTTGTGTCACTGCTGCACACTTCACACAGACTGGCTAAGTGCACAAGATGTACAATTGCATTGTTACATTCAAACTGCAATACGAAATTACCTCTCTAAATCAAGAAAACATGAAAATAAAAAAGCGAGGAAGACAGGGGGAGAAGGCCTAATTCAGTTTGGCCTCTCGTGGAACCCCATAAGTCCACCCATGGAACCTAGTTTAGGAATCCCTGCTTTTGATTTTCAAGACACTGGCATTGTTTTCTTCACATCAGAACATATCACTTGTTGAGGTTCAATCATAACCATATAAAGCCAACAGACAATGAAGCCAAGAAAAGCATCGGGGAATTTAAGTGTGGTTGAAATTGGAATGTAGAAATAATGAAGAAAAGGGAAATGAAAGTGGACGAAAAGATAACTTGTCACCGGTGGGAGCCGAACCCGCAACCTCCGCATTACGCGTGCATTGCACTACCAATTGTGCTACGGTGACAGCCATCAATTCGTCCACTAACTTGGGTATTTATGTTTGCTATATCTAGCCCTAGGTGTGTTAGCCAGCGCCACTCAGAGTGGTGCTGGCTGCTGTATTGCTGTATTGTATTTTTACTGTAATTACTGTATTGCCTCTTTTTTTAAGGTCTGAGCACATTTTAAGAAATCGCCTGAGCCAGATAGCACAATTCTACCATTTTAGTTGTATTATTCGAAAAGGAGGACTAATATTATTTGCACAGAAAATTGCAATATGTACTAGCTGGCTCACAAATTTTCAGTAATTAACATAAAAATTAGTCACTCTAGGACACATGCTGCAATTGCAGGTTTGATGCCGGTCAGTGCTCATTCTCCCTGGAGAAGAAGGGGAACCGAGGGGCTCAATTTTTGTTAGTCACAACCATATGAAGCTAACAGATAACGAAGCCAAGGAAAGCATAGGGGAAATTATTTGTAACTTTAATTGAAGCATAGAAATGACAAGCTTAAAGAGACTCTGAAACAATTCTGACGATTTTGTACAAACATAATGAGTCGTTAGGGCAGGTCCTTCTTATCACTAAGTTACACTATTAAGCGCTCCGTGTAAAGCATGTAAATTATTATAGGGTTTTAAAAATGTGCATCTCTACTGATCGCAGCAGGCCACTCCCCTGAATTTTCAGCTGCCCTGTCCCCTTCTACAAAAGGAAGGGGGGGGGGGGGGGGGCACGCAACGTCAGTTGGGTGAGCTATCCGATTAGCTACCCACATTGTGGCATCAGCAAGTTTTACAACTTTATGGTGAACAAATGTTGTTTGTAATAGTTGGAATATTGGTTAATTTGTTTCCATAAAAAAAGTAATAGAGAGAATACACAATGACAATTTATCACTACACTCAAGCACTTCCACCGCACAGCAAGTGTTGTCTGCCTGTGTTACATGGTGTGCCATGTTGACGCGAGCTGCACGGTCACTGTTGCTATCGAGGTTTCTTTTTACGAGCACTCTGAATTGTCCCTGTGTTGTGGGCTGCAAATCTAGCGATTGGCGACAAGTCAAGCTGCAATATTGTGCCCCTCTGCAAGGCGAGCAGAGTGGCTGCGGTGTATCAGGCTGTCGGTATCCTATCGGCGCCTGGACCTTCGCGTTTGCAGCAGTCACTACACGCCGGAGGATTACCACAATACTGTGCTCATGCAGCGATTGGGCGCAGCGACAGAATGCTCGCAACGCACGCTGCTTGGATAACTCTAGCTGGGGATTGACAGCCAAACAGCTAGTGGAGAGGTTGGAGAGGCTTCACTCGCTGGCTCCAAAACGGAAGTAGATGCCATGACGTCACAGCACACAGAGCCAGTGAAGGCAGAGCTCAGCCCCGATTGTTTGGCGAATGAGTAACGGTAACTTCTCGTCACCTGTAGCTCTCTCAAATTGAGATGCTTCACTTAAATCGCAGTGGAAATGTTTTACTGTGGCTGTAACTACGCACCTAAAAAACTTCTGCAGCCCGTTTCAGGGACCCTTTAAGGGAAATGAAAGTGCTATTCGGAGTAGGGATAGTAGTTTTATCGGCTGCATAAACTTGGGACACATTCGCTTTCTAACTGAATTGACAAGTGTGGTGTCATCGCGCACAAGCAAAAATGAATATATATAACACTGAATGACAGCAGACGACGACTGTCAAAACGCTGGCAGCAAGTGCTGCCGCTGCAGCGGGCGAAGAATCGTGCGGTCTATCGCTTCAACGGAAATTGAGCGGCGAATGCACAGCGCATACAAAGGTCAGAGCCGTGTGGAGATAAGAGACGGTGCGGGCGACCGCCACCACAGCCATTGCAAGCGTATTTGTTGGCAGAGTAGAAGCTGCTCCCCCCCCCCCCCCCTCCCTCCCTGCGCTGCCTTCCCGCTTTTTTGCTTTCGCGTGGGAGATTGCGTTGCCAGTTCCCCTTGCGCACAGTTGCAAGATACGCATTTGGTGCCGTAGCACAGCGTTGCCCCGCCTCCCTCCCCCCATACCCCCATGGCCTTTCGCGCGACGGTCGCGTTTGCTTTCCGCCGTGCGTTCGCTCTCCGTGATAACGTGCGGCCCCCACGCACTTTCACTCACGCATACAGCGCGCGGTGACGATTTTATCGCCCTTGGAATCTATACGGAACCTCACAGCGATGGCGACGACGCCGACGCTGACGGCAGAAATCCAGTTGAAGTGTCCATATCATTGCTATCGCAATAAAACTTGCCGCCAGTGGGAGCCGAATTCACAAGATCCGCATTACGTGTGCGTTGCACTACCAATTGTGCTATGGTGGCAGCCCTCCCAAGTCCACATTCTTGAGTATTTATGTACAGTTAAACCTGCTTATAACGAACCTCCATATAACGAATTCCTGGATATAACAAAATTTTTCTATTCCCCGCCGTTACTCCATAGAAGCGCATGTATTTGAGACCTCTACGTAACGAAGTGGCAGCGGGAGACCCCCTTGATATAACGAATTTTCCGCTCCGACAACCTAGAGATTTCGCCCCAAATTGTCATTTTTGTGCGAGCAGCAACTGGAAGCACCTCCTCCGCCGCGACAGAATGCGAAGCGAGCGCACGTGTGCGTGCGTGTGCGAGGCGGGCCTGCATCCCTCGACCTGGCGATCTTGCCGCCGCGGGCGTGACCTTTCCCCCTTCCTTCATTCAAACCTGATCCTGCCGCTTGCTGCAGCTGGCCTAGCCCGCCAAGCCGGCACTCTCTCCTTTTTCAGTTGATGTTTCCGACGCGCTGGTACAACACGCTGTGACACTCGATGAGCGTGGACATGCGCTGTCAAACGATGGCGGCGTGTGGAAGCGCCGCTGGAGAAGCGAGCGAAGTGACCTTCGTGCTGTTGTCTATCGCTTCAACGCAAACTGAGCGCCGAGAACACGCAGCATGCACAAAGCTATGAGCCGCCGACGCACCTACACTGCTAGACTCTGCCCCAACGCAGATCGCCTTCAAGATACGGCCCGCGCGACCGCGCGCCGCCGCGCAGTACGCAGTTGATGCCCGAGTACAGTACAACGCCGCCCCGCTATCCCTCCCCCCTCGCCAGTGCCTCGAGCGCAACGGAAGAAGGCGCGCTTCCCTGCCTTTCTTGCGCGCGCGAGATTTAGACGCGGTCGTCGACTCCCCTCGCACGTTTTCACTCGCACATGCAGCATACGGTGCGCGGCGACTGCATTTCGTCCTTGGACTTTACACGGAATATCTATGAGCCAAAACCAATTTTAGGGCCACAACGTGTCATAGACACCATCTTTATATAGCAAATACGGATCTCAAGGGCCATACTTTCGATGGCGGAAACCGAAAATATGTCATAGTTGTCGCCCCCGGCACTTTGGGCGGCCAATGCCATTGTCAAGCTACCAAACCAAGCAACATGAAAAGTCAAAATGGCCGCTCGGGCTGGCGCGGGGTGGCAGTTCGCAACGTATGATGCGGGAAAGGTCCCACAGTTGCGACGCAACAGCGGGGTTACCAATGCATTGGGTTCTATAGGAGCTGTGCCGGGACCGGCCGAAAAGAACGTAACAGCCGGGAAAACGCAGCCCCCAGGAACGTAACAGCGGGGTTCTGCTGTAACACTATACGACACTACGACGCCATCGTGAGACTCGCTCTTCGTTTAAGATGCCTCGCGCTTGTGCAAAACGACACGCGTCCATGCATCCGGTTCCTGGTGTGACATTCCTAGGATGAATGCTTCGACGAAAACGGAAAACGGGTGCACGTTACAATTGAGGGCGCGTTAGAATCGAGTAAATACGGTAAGCGATTTTTTTTTCGAATTTTCGTGCCGAACCTGCATATAACGAAATCCTCTTTATAACGAAGTTTTTCGGGAATTTGTCAATTTCGTTATATCCAGGTTTAACTGTATATGCAAAAGATCTAACCTGGGGAGTGCTAGCCAGCGTCATTCCTGGCCATGGTGGGGTCTGCCCCTGTTCTCATTTCCTATTTAAAGGCTGTTAATAAGAAAATGATACATTCCCAGCCATGCAGGTTTACACAAATTACTTTGCTAGTATATACCACTCATTTATTACCAATTTAGCCAAAGTGAAGTTTTGTTGCACTTGGCCTTTTTTTCTGACCACCCAAAAGTCTCTAACATGCAACAAAAGCTAGGTACATTAGCATTTCTTACATTCCATCGTCACCAGAGTACAGCCACTGCAGCTGGTAATCGAACCTGACACCTAGCGATCGGCAGCAGAACACCAGAGCCACTGAGCCACCACAGCAGGTCAAGATGACATTTATATTATAGCAACTTAATCGCAAACAATGTATGTGAATGGCTGTAGCATTCCAACTGATGAACTGGTAACTCATCAGCACAACTCCAGGTAAAGCTGCTTTAAAGAAATGTGGCTCATGAATTCTTGTTTGATAAACAATGTTTCTGTACAAAATGAGACATGAAAATAAAGAAAGAAAGAAAAAAAGAAAGAAACGACATGCATGCATGCACACACACACCTAAGTGGTAAAAGGAGCCCTGCAATACTTGTTGGTCATGGTAAATAAATCTACCTATACTCACCAGATTATTACAGTGATGAGCAGCTTCTGAAGCGGTGCATTTCAACACAAAGCAGGAAATCTACAATTTCACTCAAAAGACTGCTTGTCATCCCCTGCAGCTTTTAGAATAACCTGCTTTCACATGGTGCTCCCCTGACTTACTTAACACATCAAGAGAGCAATGAATGCTCCCATCATTCGCTAGCATGAACTCAACAAGGATCAAGTCCCTCCCTCCCTCTTTTTTTTTTTTTCTTGTACAAAAGCATAATCAATATTTCTTGTGCAAACACGTGTAATTTCTTTTTTATCAGGACCATGGCCCTGCTGTGGCCAGCTTGAGCCATGAATGCATCCAGGATCAAGGGATGAGAATGTGGTTTATGAGGCAGCAATTTGTGTACTGTTTTCAAATTACACACAGTACACCAATTTGAAAATTGTATTCTCAATGGCTCATATATAAAGCCCAGAACATAAAAGTCCTTGAAAAGGTAAGTATTCGTGGTAATTTTCGCAGAAGAAAACAAAAAAAGAGGACTTACTGGGAAGACAGGCGACAGATAGGGCCATAAACTTCCTCAGGAGAGATCACACAGAATGTTACACAATCCATCTGGAAAAGAAGTAAATAAAAAAGAAAACTAGTAAACATGGCAACACTCAATAAAAAAAATGTTGAACGCTTTACTTCCTTGTGTTCATCCGCAATTCTTATATGTTGACTCAGCTCTCTATCACGTGTAGAAGTGAAACTAGTAAAACATAAATGCAAGCCAGAGCTGATACTATGCAATACAATTAGTGACACAGTGCAATGAACTATTTACTAACTAAAGCAAGCGTGCCATGACTAAAGGGTTCCTAAAGCATCTCTGACATTTTGAACACATTTTAAAAAAATGCATGCACCATGCAGAGAATACTGCAATGATCAGCTTTGGTGAATATGGTTGCACTATATACACCACAAGGAAGCCACAAGCTAAAAAACAATCCTGTGCTCCTCTACGGGCTTTTGTGCAACGGTAGAGTCATATGCATGATGTTATCAAGGTAAAAGCTGTTGAATGGTTGGTTGATAAAGGACAGTAGCGCTAACATGAAGACAGTTGGCTGTGTGTTCTGAGAAGAGAGGAAGGCTTGCTCATTGTTCACCACTGATCCTACTGCTAAGCTTTTGGTGAGTCAGTGCCACACGGTAAGGCGATCAGAGGTGGACGATGAAGATGCCCTTCCTGTTGGCTGACACAAGCCGTAGCTTATGCTGTTCTACATGGAGTTGGTGAGTGTGTGTGGCAAAGACGAGAGAGTGCTTGAGAGGAGGATAGCAAAGTGAAGTGAGAAACCACGACAGCCACACACAGTATAGACCACTTATAACATAACCCCTTATAGTGCAGGACCAGATATAATACGGTCTTTTCAGACTCCCGTTCATTTTCCCATGTCACTAAGTATACGCATATCGCTTATAGTGCAGTTGCGGGAGACAAAATTCCCGTTACAGTGTGGCTGCCTGGAAGTTTGGCAGCCAAGCGAGACGGTGAATGCTCCCCTCAAGCCACAGATATACTGTGATGCAACACAGGCATGCGCACGTGGGTTGCGCTCCACGACGTCATGGTGGCAAGCAGTCGGAGTCTATACTCCAACGACACGACGCAACTGGCATGCCTGGCACCATTGCATGCATTCCAACGTTGCTGGTGCATGAATAGTTCCATACCTATTTTTCACCTGCTGCGCCGAGCCGCACCGGCCACGCATCCCAGCATTCCTCGCCCGTACCGGGCAGAATGACGCAATAGCGGGAGCGCACGAAAGCGCGTCCACCGCCGTGGCTCTCTGCGCATTAACAAGCATGGTATCACGCATGAACACATCCCACTTGATGACCGCGAAAACTCGCTGTCAAAATGCTGGATTGAGGAAGCGTGGCAGCAGCAGCGAGCAAATTGACCTTCGTGCTGCATCTCACATCAACGCGAACAAAGTCACGAAAAGACAGCACACGGTGGACTGTGCCCCCATCACAGATGGCTTTCAAGAGACAGGAGGTCTAATGGAGGACTAAGATACAGATGGACTAAGCGGGCGCGCGAGGCTGCCCGGGCCGCCCGGAGTTGAGTCCCCCCCCCCCCGCCCTCTCCCCGGACTAGAACAGCACACCCACCTCCCTACCCTCCCCCTGGAGCCTTGCACACTACGGAAAATGGCGCGCTTCATTTCCGCTTTCCTCCCTTGCGTGCGCAAGATTGCGCCGCTATCGCCGGCTCACCCTCGCATGCTTTCACTCGCACATACAGCATACGGCGCACGGCAACGATTTTATCACCCTTGGACTTTATACGGAACCTCACGGTAATAGCGATGGCAGAAATGCGCCTGGAGTGTCTATATAATTGCTATGTTTTGCTTATAGTGCGGTACCGCTTATAGTGCAGACATTCGCGACACTGGTGACTTACGTTAGAAGCGGTCTACACTGTAGTTTTCAATCAAACACCTGTAACTTTGCCATTACGGCATTATTTCAAAAAATTCTTACAGTTGCATGTTGATTACAGATTGGTACACAGCTTCCACTACATATACCTAAACAAACTTTCAAGCTCAGAGGGATTTAGGGGCTCCAAATGCAGCAACAAAGCACTAACATAAGCAAGTGGCATGTGTTAGCTAGCTTTTCTGGGCTTTTACTTAGGTTTAGTGAGAGTAATGACTGTCTCCACATGCATTCTGATACTCTGTGGTATTTTGACGCCACTTTCCAAATGGCAGATGACCATACACTGTATTGGTAGCTCAAGAACACAGCAGATATGCCTTTGCTGCCATTACAGTGTACTTTACTCTCGGGCAACTACATACAGAACCTTGTAACCCCTTCATTTAGTAAAAGAGCGCTCCGACAGCTTATTAAAAATTTGTTTACTAGGCTTAATTATGAGACTAAGCCATTCCAGAAAAGTGTACAATCACTGCATTTTACCAGTACTAACACATGTTGAAGACAGCCGCGTCTCACAGGCCACAGTGGTTTGATTGAATGAAACTTGGTTTATTAAGTGAAACAGAAAAGGAAGAGTGCTCACAGAGAGCAACGCAGGGGCTCACATTGGTCGCACATAAACTCTCACATAGCGTCAGTCGAACACGCACATGGTCCTTTTGCGCTCACACTCGCACAGCCTCGTCGTCGCACTATCGAATGCGCACTCTCACTCAACTAAAAATCCCACCACACAATAGACGCGTCTCGGCCGCAGTTCGTGGTGTACAAGGTAGGGGGCGCTAGCAAGCAGCTTGTGAAATAGCTAACATCTCGGCCGTCCTGAAATATTAACGTCCTCGTTAAGATAATCGCAGTCACACACACACACACACACACATATACCAAGAACGCTAGCTGTCTTATGGTATACAGTCGCGTAGTCTGGCAGGTACTACTCGTTGCCTGCGTGGGCGTCTAACTGCAAAAAGCTCGTCGCACTGATTCTGGTCAAGTTGGTGGTTGGATTCATCTGACGCTTCGTCGTCGTCTAGATGAGACGTTTTACTTGTCGATGACCACGCCTTCAATTGCGAAATGTGCGCCGTCATTGCGTACCTCTTTCGAGAGTTTTTGTTGAGCTCTGCCACTCTGTACGTGTTTGCAGGCAACACTTCAGTTATTACCAAGGGGCCTCTGTACTTGGGTTGTGTTTTAGTTGGATTTCCCGTGTGTTGGGGCGCTGTCTTCGAAAATACCACTTCGCCCACATCATACATCCTTGCAGGATAATGCTGGGTGTCATATGCTTGCTTCCTTTTTGCTTGTTCTTCTAGCAAGTGCTGCCGTGCAGTTTCTCTGAGCTCACTCGGGTCCTTCCAAGCGTCTTCACCGTCCATTTTCTCGTCTTGCAGGGCTAAACCATAAAAGACGGGTTTGTAACCATGCAGCATTTCATAAGGGGTCTTTCCCGAGCTCTTACTCACAGCGTTGTTTAAGCTACATTGAACATACTTGAGCTTAGCATCCCAATCTCGGTGCTCTGGGTCTTTCACTGTTGTGGTGATGACGGGCAATACAGTATGATTCACTCCACAAATACAATTCACAAGCTTGAATAACAGCAGGATTAATATGCAACAAAATAAGCTAGATGAGAATTTAAATAATTCTGAACTGGAGCGTAACACCTCACCATCTCTTTTAAAGCATTCTGATAAGCACAAAATACTTCGAGCATAGATGACTAAATCAGTCGCTTCTGGTCGAACGTTCACTTTGCAACGCCGTATCGGTTGTCGTTCAGTTGGCACAGGCACCTCTTTCTCGTCAGACTTGTCCTCGTCGGACTCCTCTTTCTTTGCTACTTTCCTCCGCTTGGCAGGAGTGCTGGTCTTCTTTGCAGGCCGCTTTCGAGATGCCTTCCCCTTCTCTGCCTTGGGAGTTGCCGTCTTTTGTTTCTTGGTCTGGCACTTGCCAGCGGAAGCCGATGTCATAGACTTTCTCTTTCCCTTCTTGGTAGCTGGCAGGGGCTTCTTGTTATCAAAGGGCTTGAGCAGGAAGTTGAGAATGCGATCCGTGCACTCCTCGACCGTGCCACTCTTCTCCAAGTCAAGCATACCCAGCAAGTCCTTGTGGGCAGTCTTTTTGAGCTTTGCGACCATCTTTTGTCTCTTCACATACTCTGCAGAGTCCTTCTCAAAAGGGAACCCACTGAACTTGCGCAAATTCTTCTTGATCTCGGATGGCACTCCTGGGCGGCCAAAGAGCAGTCGATGCAAAACCTTGAGACTCTCTGAGCGCTCACGGTTGATGATGTGCTCGATGCGGGGGCAGTCACCCAGTGGTGTGCCTTTTCCTTGCTCTGGTGGGGGCCGCTCGCGTGCCGCTGTGCGGAAGCTCACGTCCAGCCGCTCAACCTTCTTGCGCTGCTGAGAACCTGACAGCTCCAGCGGCTGGTCCAGCAGGCCAAGCTTTGGCTCCTCATCATCACTGCTCTCCTCAGCAGCAGAGTTTTCGTCCTCCTGTTTATCATCCGCAGGGGTCTTTTCTTCCGATGCAGCATTTTTCATGTTGTTTTCAATCAGCACGCTTTCCGATTCTGACATAACGGCTGCACCCTGGTCCACAGGCTGCATTCTTTGGTGACTTTCATAGGGCGCCCGATGAGCGTATGGAACGTCACTACAATGCCAAAACCGCAGAGAACCTCCAATTCTTGTATACGCGATGTAAGGCAACTCTGTGAATGTCCTTCCGACCAGTAAATCGACAGATTGAGCTTCATCTGGAACTACAAGGATATGTATGTCCTTTGCAAAAGCACTGTCAATGCATAAATCAGCCCTGCACCTTCCAGTGCTTTTTGCCGCAGGCACCAGTGCTATTTCCAAAACCATACAGGTCTGTTGTCTCAGGAACGATTTCTATGCCACATCGCGCTGCTCCGGAGGCACGCAGGAGACAGCCAGAACTGCCTGTATCAATGAGTCCAACGACAGTGAACTTTCCATTCAAAATGACTTCCTTCAGCAAACGCTTGTGCTCTTGATTTCATGTACTGGCTCGGTTACTGTGTGCGCCTCGTTGCGCTGCAGTGCCTCCTTGCAGTGACGCTGCGTGTGATCTGTTCTGTTGCAGAGGATACATTTCATCGGTCGTTTTGGTTGCGGACAGTCTCTCGCTATATGTCCGTACTGGCTACAGTTGTAGCACTTTCGCTCTCCTTTTTCGTTAGTCAGAGGGGGTCGCCTGTCCTTGGTACTTCCCTCCTCGAGGGATTTTCTTGTATGCAGCGCGCTCACGTTCGTAGCACGTGCTTCGTTGCTCGCCGCTCTATGGTCACGCGCTGAACCAAAAAACTCTTGCCTTTCACGCTCGATCCTCTCGAATTCCTGAATGTCGTGCAGGATATCGTCGTCGTCCTCATGACTTTTTCCGAGCAACATCGTGCTAAGTTGTTTCGAACGTAGTCCTGTGATTACCTGCGCACGAGTGTCCCAAAAATCCAAAAATTATGGGGTTTTGCGTGCCAAAACCAGTTCTGATTATGAGGCACGCCGTAGTGGGGGACTCCGAAAATTTGGACCACCTGGGGTTCTTTAACGTGCACCTAAATCTAAGTACACGGGTGGTTTTCGCATTTCGCCCCCATCGAAATGCGGCCGCCGTGGCCGGGATTCGATCCCGCGACCTCGTGCTCAGCAGCCCAACACCATAGCCACTGAGCAACCACGGCGGAAATCCAAGTTCGCCTCCTTGCACAACCGCACCTTGGTGTGCAAATAGTCCACCGAGCTTTCGTTGCGCTGTTGCACATGCTCGTGCATTTTGCGCCAGCGTTCCGCCGCACGCGTCTGGCTCACAAAGGTTCGCCGAAAACGCTCTTCAAAATCGCTCCAAGTTTTGACTTTGGATCTCCTCGAACGCAGCCAGTCTCTCGCCGGTCCGGTCAAACGGGACTTTGCGGTCTCAAGCATGAAAGACTCAGGCCAGCTGTGCAGCGTCGCAGTTGTACGGAGATTTTCAATCCAATCCTTTGCTGAGGGTGCGTCCTCGCAACCGTTAAAGCTTGTTATGTTGTTGCTTAAGTCGGGCATCACTTGGAACGCAGCGATTCCACCGGGCGTTCCCGCGGACATGGGCTGTGGCGTCGCTGACGGAGTCAAGCGTTCCAACAAAGTCGTTAGGACGCGGTCCTTTTCCACACGGGCGTTCAATAGTTCGCGCACGGTAACACCATCACTTTGGTCGGTACCCGTGGAAGAAACCCCCTCACGCACAGTCTCACCAGTAACACCACTCTCGTTGCCGCTGTCGGTTGGGGTGTCTCCACTCCGAACTTCCCTTACATTCATGGTGCCGCTCAGTTCGTTAGGCCTAGTAATCCCGCTTCTGAGGTGTTGAAGACAGCCGCGTCTCACAGGTCACAGTGGTTTGATTGAATGAAACTTGGTTTATTAAGTGAAAAAGAAAAGGAAGAGTGCTCACAGAGAGCAACGCAGGGGCTCACATTGGTCGCACATAAACTCTCACATAGCGTCAGTCGAACACGCACATGGTCCTTTTGCGCTCACACTCGCACAGCCTCGTCGTCGCACTATCGAACGCGCACTCTCACTCAACTGAAAATCCCACCACACAATAGACGCGTCTCAGCCGCAGTTCGCGGTGTACAAGGTAGGGGGTGCTAGCAAGCAGCTTGTGAAATAGCTAACACACATGGGGCAGAAACTTGCAGGTTAACAAGGAAGCTTGAGAAGAAGTTGAGGACAGCACAAAGAGCGATGGAACGAAAAATATTAGGCGCAACTTAAGAGACAGGAAGAGAGCGGAGTGGATGAGACAGCAAACTGGGATAGCTGATATTCTATATGACTTAAGAGAAAAAAATGGAGCTGGGTAGGTTATATAATGTGTAGGGAAGAACACCAGTGGACCATTATAGTTACAGAATGGGTGCCAAGGGAAGGGAAGTGCAGTTGAGGCAACAGATAGCACAGGACAGGGGTAATTACGAAGGGCATTCAATAAAGATTTCCCCTGACTCAATTCTATTTATTGCTGGATGCTGAAACTGCGCATGTGTAACGATATAAGTCACTATAGGTCATGTGCCAATGTGCAACTCTGAACTACTAACGGTCTTTCTTTTACAGTGCTGAAGCGGTGTGAGGTGTGATAATGGATGCAGTGGAATACAGAGCAGTCATCAAGTCCCTGTACTTGAAAGGCCGCACTCCAAGGGAGATGTTCGATGAGATAAAAGAGGTTTATGGGGAGGATTCCCCATCATATGATGTAGTGAAGAACTGGCATCGTCAATTCAAATGCGGTCGGACTCAGGCGCGGATCCAGGGGCGATGTCCAGATGTCCTGACCCCCCCTTCAGATTTCTGCATCACCCCCTCACTGACAGGGGGATGGCCCTGTCGCAAAAAAATATGGCCACCAGCATTCTTCAAAAGTATTTTTCGCGAGTACCAGTGATATCAGCCATGTAGAAGTAAAGCTAGCTCACTCACAAGCTTAGTTGTATTCCGTCGGGGTGTGGTGTCGCGAAGTTGCCGTAGTTATTTTTTCTCATGAACACCTCGGACTTCCTGGCGCCGGCGGTGCCTTACTCGTCCCATCGGTGGCATCGAATTAACGAGGGGTCATCCCTTTTGCCAAGCACGCCGATGTCCGCGCGAGCGCTCTCGCGCCTGATCAACTTAGTTGCCCCTTGGTGTGTCATCGGTTGCCTCATTGCCTGTCATCAGTTCCGCGACCAACCTGCTTAATGAAAGAGATCACTTGCTGAAGTGTTCATATACAGGGTTTGTCCGAAAAGTAATGTCAGTGATTATATTGTGAATTAAGCGACTATACGTCGCAGCGCGCTTAGACCAGTTGGGATTGGTGGAGGGGGAAGTTAGCTTAAGCACGCGCTGTCGCTCAGTCGTCTGCGACCATCTGGAGAGTAAGGACAAGGTTTTTCGTCAACTCATTTTCATTTACCGTGCAAGCCGTAATGCAGCACTCGTTGGAACAAAGGACTGCCATCGAGTTTTGTGTGAAACTCGGCAAGTCTGCAGTGGAAACTTTTCTTATGATAAAGACAGCTTTTGGTGATCATTGTTTGTCAGAACGTCAAGTTTACCGGGGGCACACGGTCATTTTAGAAGGTTGAGAAGAGGTCAGCGATAAAGCCCGCGCTGTGCTGCGATCAACAACCATCACCGACGAAAATGTGACACGCGCGAGAGATGTTTTGTACTCAGACCCTCGTTTGAGTGTCCGTTTAGTGGCACAGAAAGTAAACATTCCAAAAAGTACCGTTCACAAGATTTTGACGAATAATTTTCAGATGCGAAAAGTGTGCGCGAAGATCTTGCACAAAATGTTAATGGACGACCAACAATCGAGCCGAGTTGAAACGTGCCAGGAGGTTTGGGACTTGTGCGAAAGTGACCCCCACGTTTTGGACAATGTCATCACAGGTGACAAGACTTGGGTGTTTGAATACGACCCCGAAACAAAAAGGCAAAGTGCCAAGTGGCACAGCTTGGCGTCCCCTCGCCCCAAGAAGGCCAGAATCAGCAAGTCAAAGGTCAAGACCATGCTGATTGTGTTCTTTGACATCAGTGGCCTTGTCCACCATGAGTTTGTACCCCATGGCACAACCGTGAACGACAAATTCTATGTGAAAGTGCTCAAGCGACTCAAACGAAGGATTCATCGCACCCGGCCTGATATCGGGGGCGATTGTAAACTTCACCATGACAACGCACCATGCAGCCTGCACTGCCTACCTCGTGACCCGCTTCCTGGCCGATTGAAAGATGCCAACGGTTCCCCAGCCGCCCTACAGTCCTGACGTGGCTCTCCCAGGCTTCTTATTCTTTCTGCGTTTGGAAATTCCCATGAAAGGACATCATTTCGCTACAGTTGGCAAAGTCGAAGAGGCTTGCACCAAGGCTCTAAAGGACATTCCTAAGGAGGCCTACCGTGACGCCTTCGATGGTTGGAAATCTCGCTAGGAGCAATGTAACGACGCAGGAGGAGCCTATTTTGAAACATTTTAGTGTGTTGTATCAATCTGATCAATAATTTGTTTTTAATCGAATCATTGACATTACTTCTCGGACAAACCCTGTATAAATAATAACAACTAACAGCTAAACTAAAAACTACGCATGGGCAAATTTTTTTTAACTGTAGCACTCATTGTGATCACAGTTACACGTTGACAATATTGAGTACGAGCACAGTACTGTTCGTACGCTACAAGTTTTTCATTATAACTTCGCAGTTTTATTGCCGTACATTAAGCATAGTAGGATCAAAGCCACTGGATCCGTTTATCTGAGTGGGCGTTCTCGCGGAGCGGGGCGAAGTCTCGAGCAGCGGCTGCGAAGTGACGTCAGCGGCCAACGCCAGCGTGCGGGCCAAGGATGGCGTCGCGTGGTTAGAGAAATGGGAGCAGATGCATGCCTTGTGTGAAAGGATGGCGTCGCGTGGGAAACAAAACATGAAGACGCTGGCTCGCACTCTCGGCTACTACACCACATCGTTCTTCTTGTAGGTGGCGTCGTGAGTCTTCATACGCGGTGATTCGCATATCGTAAACAACCAGCATAGTGGTTGCCGCGTTGGACCTCCAAACAAATGAAGGTGTCTCAGCCGAACACAAAGAATCTCCTTAAGGAAAACAAGGTGTCCCAACAGAACTCCAAAGACGGACCCGCGCTTACGCATTTATAACGAACCTGCAACAGATCATCCCAAATTTTATTTTAGGAAACAATACAGGCTAGATATACCGGGTGTTCAAAATTAAGCATTATGGTTTTCTTAAAATTAGGCACTGGGAGGCACGTGAAGACCACCTCCGCAAATAAGATATGTGGTCAGGGGGACACAAAGTGAGATGATAATTATCGTTGTCAGCAGTCGAATTGACTAAAATTGAACAATTAACTTTTTATTGACTGCAGTAAGAAACACGACTGCCTCTAAGTTTTCAATACAAACATACCCACTTACTGCAGTCGACAAAAATAATTCTTCAATTTTAGTTAATTGGGCTGCTCACAGTCATTATTATCATCTCACTTTGTGCCCCCCTGGCTATAACTTATTTGCAAAGGCGGTCTTCGCGTGCCTCCCAGTGCCTAATTTCAAGAAAAGCATAAAGCTTAGTTTTGAACACCCTGTATTATCAGGCACAGCCACCGAGCACATGGCTGTATTGGGTAACGTCCTTTTCCTATAATTTCGGTGAAACGGATATCTGGCTTCGCTACAGATCTTCCTCTTTCTGGGGTTTTACCTGCCAAAACCAGTTCTGATTATGAGGCACGCCGTAGTGGAAGGCTCCGGATTAATTTTGACCACCTGGGGTTCTTTACCGTGCACTACAACACAAGCACACGGGCGTTTTTGCATTTCGCCTCCATGAAATGCGGCCGCCGCGGCCGGGATTCGATCCGGCGATCTCGTGCTCAGCAGCGCAACGCCTGAGCTGACTGAGCCACCATGGTGGGCTACAGGTGCTCTAGATGTATAAAACGCCGGTTTATCGTGAGCAGAAACGGTGAATTTCGGTAAATATGAAAGGCTACTATAATCATCATTATCATTGACAGAAGCTGACCCCCCCCTCAGAAAAAACCTGGATCCGCCCCTGGTCAGACTTCGGGGGAAACGGCTCTGATTGCAGGGCGACCCCACTCCGCTATCCATGAACACACCAACCAGCAAGTGGAGGCCGCCATTTTGGAAAATCGCCGCGTAACCGTTCGAGACCTAGCCCAAAATGTTAGGATTAGTGTGGGGTCTGTGGAAAAAATCATTCAGGACCATCTTCATATGCGTAAGGGATCGGCTCGCTGGGTTCCCCGGCTGCTCAAACCTTTCCAAAAGTAGAAACGAGTCGAATGTTCCCAGGCTCTTTTGACCATGTGCCATGGAAACCAGGAAGGACTTTTTCAACAGAGTGATTACACAGGATGAAAGCTGGGTCCGTCACTATAATCCGGAGACTAAAGTCCAGTCGATGCAATGGAAGCACTTGGACTCACCGCTTCCAAAGAAGGCACGCGCCCAGCCCTCGGCGGGCAAGGTCATGCTCACAATCTTTTGGGATCAGCACGGAGTAGTCTTGATGGATTTCCTAGTAAAGGGTGCCACGATTACTGGGGTACTGCTGCGGAAATTGCGGGAGGCCATCAAAAGCAAGAGACGTAGAATGCTCACCAATGGTGTCCGCCTTCTGCAAGACAATTCCACAGTTCACAACTCACATGTTGCCCAGATAGAAGCACGCTGCTGAGGCGTTGAAATTCTGCCGCATCCCCCTTATTCACTCGACCTAGCACCATCGGACTTCCACCTCTTTCCAACAATGAAGTCATATTTGAAGGGCAAGCATTTTCCAGATGATGAGACTCTGATTTCTGAAGTCACAACATGGCTTTTGGAGCAACCTGTCGACTTCTACAAGCGAGGTGTTTACAGTTGCATAAAAAAGATGGGCGAAGTGTGTGTCCCTGGGTGGCACCTATGTAGAGAAGGACTAATAAATCTGCAAAGTTTCGTTGCTCTCGGTCCACAGGAAGTGGGTCAGGGGAAATTTTTATTGAACGCCCCTCGTAGAAATTTCTGAGATAGGCTTTCGTCCTGCAGTGGACATAAAAGTAGGCTGATGATCATAAAGCCAATTCCTATAAGTTTAACAAAGGCAATTTATCACAGTTACAGTGCACTAAACTTTGAAAGCTTGAATTCTTTCTAAAGTGACTTTGTGGCACTGCTGGAGCGCTCTGAAACAAAAGTGAGCATTTCAGTCTGAAAATGAAGGTAGTGTGAAGAACACGCGCCTCCATCCAGCGGCATCGCCAACGCTCGGCCCGCTCTGCTCGAGCTGCTGGTCGCTGGTGTTTTTGGAGACAGTGCTCCACGCTGCCTCGCCGTTCTTGGAACTCGTACCGTCCTTGAAGGACACTGCCAATAAACCTCTTCTCAATTGGTGGAGGTTGCTGGATTTCCCCCGCCACTTGCACCCTGGAGCTTCGAACCTGAACGCTTCCGCCCATCATGACCGACAACACCGACCCGCCGGCGCCTGCGCCCCAGCCCGTGATCTGCACCGGGGTTCCTCGGCAACGTGATCCGAAGGTCTTCAGCGGTACAGATGAAACAGACGTGGAGGACTGGTTTACATTGTATGAACGGGTGAGCACGCATAACAAGTGGGACGACGTCGCGAAGTTGACCAACGTCATATTTTATCTTACTGGTGTTGCCCACCTCTGGTTTCATAACCACGAAGTCGATATCCCGACATGGTCTACTTTCAAGACATCTTTCACTCAAGTGTTTGGTCGACCTGCTGTGCGTAAACTACGCGTTGAACAGCGCTTGCGAACCCGTGCACAGCAGACTGGTGAAAATTTCACTAGCTACATTGAAGACGTCGGCGACCTTTGTAAACGTGTCAACGCCGCCATGCCCGAAGCTGATAAAGTTCAGCACATCCTCAAAGGCATCGATTACGGCGCATTCCAGATGCTTTTGGCCAGGAATCCGCGCACCGTTTCTGAAGTAGTCATGTTATGCCAGAGCTACGAAGAGCTGAAGAAGCAACGCACCCTGACTCGGCAGCCTCTGTCTACCGCCGACTCGCTAGCGAGTCTGGTTGCCGTTTCCGATTACTCTCCACTGCTTCAGCAGATTCAGGACTTCGTGCACGAGGAGGTTGCCCGTCAACTTTCCTTGGTCCCCTTCACTCAGGAGCCGTCCTGTCGTCTGCCTTCGACGCTCCGTACTGTCATTGCCGAAGAAGTCGCACAAGCTGTTCCCGTCGCTCACCACCAGCCACTTGTAGCCGCGCCTCTTCCCTATACGCAGACAGTGCAGCCTGTCGCCGCGCCTCTTACGTATGCGCAGACAGTGCAGCTTGTTGCCGTGCCTCCTACCTATGCGCAGGTAGTGCGTAGGCCTCCCCAGCCGCCTTTCTCGATCCTGCAACAGTCTGCACCACCCGCCGCTCCTACTGCTTCTTGGGCCGGGCCGAGAGACAGCAATCCATGGCAGACGCCTGACAATCGTCCCATCTGTTACGCCTGCTGCACGCCTGGACACGTCGCTCGCTATTGCCGCCGTCGCCTTCCAACTCCCAACGCCGCTGCCCGGCCGTTCCAGTGTGGCAGTCAGCCCATGCGCCAATCAGCCCCGGGTCCCTCCCAGCGCTACGTTTCTTCTGACCTCCCTGAATATCCGTTGCGCCGATCCCCATCTCCTCGTCGATGATCGCTCTCCCCAATGTGTCGCCAACCCGCACCCTCCGACCAGGACAACTAAGCGCCGCAGTTCGCGAGGCAAGAACTCGCGCCATCTTCGAACTGCCCAAGTCCTCGCTCTTCTCCTGATAACATGGTCGCAATATCTGTCGAAGGTATTTCTACTTTTGCGCTTGTGGACACCAGCGCCGCTGTTTGTTATAGCCGCCAAACTCTGCCGTTCACTGCGCAAGGTGACCACGCCGCTGTCTGGACTGTCGCTTCACATGGCAAGCGCGCAGCACATGACACCTCTCGCAGCCTGTACTGCCCGTATGCTTTTACAAGGCGTTTTGTACATTGTCGAGTTTATTGTTCTTCCTGCCTGCTCACATGACGTCCTCCTGGGGTGGGACTTTTTGTCCCGTCATAATGCCGTCATCGACTGTGCACGAGCTGAAGTTGAAATTTCGCCGCTGTGTGACGCACCATCCCACGACGCTCTTAATCAGCCGCCTAAACTGGTCGTGCGTGAGGACACCGAGATTCCACCTGGCTCTTTTGCCCTTGTCCCAGTCGTCTGCGATGCCGTCACCGATGCGACGGTCTTCTTTACGCCATCTGACATCTTTATGAGTCGCAAAGCCATTCCACTGCCTTTTGCAACGCTTGACATCGCCGCCGGCATCAATATCTTTAAGTACAATCTGCTTTCTGCGTCAGTTACGTTGCTTGTCGGCAAATGTCTCGGCCGCGTGGAACAGCTTGACTCTTCGTTCTTTGTTACTGTGCCAGACGAATCTTTCCATCTTGACTCAAACGAACTCCTCGCCCTTTCAACGCATGATGAGTCGTCGAGTGACATGTTTTCCGGTTCCATCGCCACTACACTAACCCCTGCCGAATGCTCCGAGCTTCTTCAGCTTCTACATCACTTCAGAGATTCCTTCCTTCGAACATCGGAAGTGCAGCACTACATTGACACCGGCTTGCACCAGCCGTTGCGTCAACGACCGTACCGAGTCTCTGCCGACGAGCGTCACGTCATCAACGACCAAGTCGTTGATATGCTACGCCGTGGCGTTATCCAACCATCTCACAGTCCCTGGGCATCTCCTGTCGTTCTCGTTTGCAAGAAGGACGGGTCTATCCACTTTTACGTTGACTACTGTCGATTGAATAAGGTCACGCGCAAGGGCGTCTATCCTTTGCCGCGCATCGACGACGCCCTTGGCAGCCTTCAGGGCGCGGAATTCTTTTTGTCCCTAGACTTGCGTTCTGGCTACTGGCAGGTTCCAATGGCTGAAGCCGATCACCAGGAAACGGCGTTTATTACACCTGACAGCCTATACGAGTTCAATGTGATGCCCTTTGGACTTTGCAACGCACCTGCCACGTTTGAACGACTCATGGACAATACGCTGCGTGGCCTCAAGTGGTCTATGTGTCTTTGTTACCTCGACGATGCCGTGGTTTTCTCGCCTGACTTTCCGACCCACCTACTTCGCCTTCGACATGTTTTGACGTGTCTCACCAATGCTGGCCTGCAACTGAACCTCAAGAAGTGCCGCTTCGCCGCGTGGGAGCTGACCAGCTTAGGCCACACCGTGTCCAAGAAAGGCGTTCTACCGGACCCCTCGAAACTTCGTGCAGTCGCTCAGTTCCCGAAGCCTACTAATGTCAAAGAACTACGCAGTTTTGTGGGCCTATGCTCATATTTCCGGCGCTTTCTCTGAAATTTTGCATCGATCATGTCGCCCTTGACCCAGCTCCTACGCGGCGGCGCGGACCTCTCTTCCTGGTCTCCTGCATGCGACGCCGCGTTTGCTACACTGCATCGTCTTCTTACCTCTCCACCTATTCTTCGCCATTTCGACCCGACAGCTGCAAATGAGGTGCATACAGACGCCAGCAGGGTCGGTCTTGGCGCCGTCCTCGCGCAACACAAGCCCGGCTACTCCGAATATGTGGTCGCCTATGCGAGTCGTACACTGACAAAAGCAGAGGCCAATTACAGCATAACTGAAAAAGAGTGCTTGGCTCTGGTATGGGCGCTTGGCAAGTTTCGCCCATACTTATACGGCCGCCCATTTGATCTGGTAACGGATCACCACGCGCTTTGTTGGCTCGCCAAGTTGAAAGATCCATCTGGCCGCTTAGCACGCTGGGCACTCCGAATCCAGCAGTACGATATTCGCATCGTCTACCACTGTGGACGCAAGCACACTGACGCAGATGCCCTGTCCCGTTCACCTCTACCTCCCGACTCGGCCTGTGGAACCCCTGTCATCTCTTGACCTTGACTCGATTGGCACCGAACAACGCCGTGACCCGTGGATCGCTTCTCTTTTCACCTATCTTTCTGGATCATCGACCACTCCTGTATCCCGATCCCTCCGACGCCAAGCTGTTCATTTCGCCATTCGTGATCAGCTGCTTCACTGACGCAACTACGCTCCCGAAGGCCGTAGATGGCTACTAGTCATTCCCCGCAGCTTAAGATCCCAAATCTGTGCCTCTTTTCACGACGATCCGCAATGTGGCCACGTCGGAGTATTTAAGACTTACGAACGTATAAGCCATCGCTACTACTGGCGGGGCATGTACACTTTTGTACGTAAGTTTGTTCAGTGCTGCCCTGACTGTCAACGTCGCAAATTACCACCTTTACGTGCGTCTGGCGCCTTGCAGCCGCTTCCGTGCCGTGCCAAACCTTTCGATCGCGTAGGCATTGACCTCTACGGCCTGCTTCCCATGACACCGGATGGCAATTGGTGGATCATAGTTGCTGTGGACCATTTGACACGCTACGCCAAAACTCCTGCTCTACCGAATGCTACAGGGCGGGATATAGCCTCTTTCGTCCTGCATCGCTTCGTCCTTCGACATGGCGCACCTCGAGAACTTCTCAGTGATAGAGGTCACGCCTTCCTCTCCGAAGTCATCAAAGCTCTGCTTTCGGAATGCCACATTATTCATTGAACGAGCACAGCTTACCATCCGCAAACTAACGGGCTCACGGAACGGTTTAACCGCACTCTCGGTGATATGCTCGCGATGTACGTGGCATCTGATCATGGCAACTAGGACCGTGTACTTCCGTTTGTAACGTTTGCATACAACACCGCGATACAAGCTACAATGGGAGTTTCACCTTTCTTCCTCCTATATGGACAGGAGCCATTGCATACCATCGACACTCTCCTTCCATACCATCCTGACGCTTCCGAGTGCCCACCTATCTACGAAGCTGCCCAACAAGCCGAAGAGTGCCGCCAGCTCGCGCGCACCTTTACGTCACAAGAACAACAGCGCCAGAAGGAAGGACGCGCTGACTCACTGCCCAGTCCCACGTATGCCCCAGGGTCTCTTGTATGGCTGGCTGTTCCTTGCCAAACTCCAGGCCTTTCCTCAAAACTCGTTACAAAGTACGAAGGGCCTTACCGCGTCTTGGAGCGAGCGTCCCAGGTGAATTTTCTCATCGAGCCACTTTCTCCATCTGACAATATGCGCCGGCGTGCACGTGACCTCGTCCACGTGGCGCGTCTCAAGCCCTACCATGACCCTCTGCCAACAACTTATTAGGTAGCCAGGATGGCTCTTTTTCTGCGGGGGCGATTGTGAAGAAAACGCGCCTCCGCCCAGCAGCATCGCCAAGGTTCGGCCCGCTCTGCTCGCACTGTTGGTCGCTGGTGTTTTTGGAGACGGTGCTCCACGCTGCCTCGCCGTTCTTGGAACTCATCAACAAAATGATAGTGGTGCAATATTTCATGTTGCACCAGTGTAAGTTATGGCATTCAAGCAAGTGCTACATTGTGTTAGTAAATGGAAGTGGCAATTAAGTAAATCTTATCATTCAGCTGATATGCCCATGACCCAAAGCATTCACAAGCAATACAGTTTAAGCCGGTTATGCAGAAAAAGAATTTGTATGGCATGGTACACATTACTAGAGCTCAGAGACCGCCTAGTAATTTCCCTCATTCGCAGGAATGAGGGAAATTTGAGCACTCCACAACCAGGTAGTGCCCATGAGCTTCGATGATGATATACTGTGTTTTATGGTGCAATGGCCAATGATGGCCAAAGAGCACCACCACGAGCTTTAATAGTCGAAATTTCTGCAATGACGAAAGCAGTGATGCATAACACCAAGTGCACCCTGGCTAATAGGTAAGCTGAGCAGAGTTGAAGGGAAAAAATGATTTACAGAGTGCTGGTATCGAACTCTAAACTTGTGTTATCTCATCATCTTATACACTCTTAGTTGCTCAAAAGCACTCCACCATGGCCCAACCAGATGTGCTGAGTCACCTGCAGGCTTGTATCTACGATACTGCGTTTCATTTTGTGACTGTGTTGTGAAGGTAGAAATTTAGGAAAAAACTTTTTGGTCATGTTGAGATACAATGTTAAAGACGAGCTGAAAGTGGAGTCATTGAAGTTTGAAAAGTCCCTGGAATACTCCAAACAACATTGTAGTTCCTTTGCAAATTGCTTTTGACTGCGTGAAATCACTTCTAAACTTTGACAGCTTCCATAGGCATCCATACTTCAAACTTCACATGCAATTTGGAACATGTTTTCGGTCACACAAAATAGTACCCCACATTTAAGATGTGGGGCAAGGCATGTAGAACTTATTTCCTCCAGACATTTTTAAATTACAGCTTCCTTGATAGGTTATTCATGAAAAATAGTCCTTTCCCATAAAAACTACACCTGTTTCCAATAATGGCTGATAAGGGACACCAGTTGATGTCCCCAATTCGTTAGCTTGAAACATGGTCTACAATATGAATGAATAAATCAGTAACACCCACTGTTATGAACCTGCATTAAAATCCAAGAAACCAGAAGTTCCTTATAACTGCCCCCCCCCCCCCCCCCCCCAGCCTAAGAATTTTCGTCCAATTATCACTCGCTGCGCAGAGCGAACGTATTGCCTCTCATTTTCCTGCATGTCTGAAACTTGGAGATTACATGACGTTTAACATTAGGCGCGTTAGAAGAATGTGCACATGAAGCCACCAGCCATTTCAGCTCACCCTTGCACCCGCCGCAGATTACATCAAAGATATGGTGCGCAGGCCACGTATATGCTTAGCCGTGCGGACAGCCATGTGCAGCCACAGCCAGGCTACTATAAAGGACACACACACTCTCCTACCCTAGTGCACGCTTGATCACATGACCCCTAAGAATGGCTGAGTGGGAAGACGTGCGCATCAAGCCACCATCCTTCTTGGCTCATCACCCTCGCATGCTTTCCCTCACATACAATGCATGGGGTGCAATAGGACCTTATCGCACTTGGACTTTATACAGAACACCATAGCGACGGTGAAAATTTTCCTGAAGGGTTCATATAATTGCAATCACAATAAAAAGGGCAGGGATAACCTGAAGTTGTAGGTAGGGGATGGTTCATCTCTTTCAGCCCTTTCTGAGAAATGAATTAACACAGCTGTGGTCACAATCTAAACCTATTGCGCCTTGCTGTCGGACACCTCGCCCACTACTTGCAGATTTCAGTAGGAGGCACCCATAAAACTTTGAAAAAACATATTAGCATGTCAAGAGTCAGTGCTCGATGGATACCTCATTTTACCCCCCCACTCCTCCCTTACTCCTGTCCAAAAACAATATGGTGGAGGTTTTTTTTTTTTTGAGTGGGAACAGTGCGTTGAAGAGGAAGGTCATCATATAAGGAAGACTATTATTACTGCTTACGAAACCTGGTTATATACAACTGTTCCCCAGAGATGAAATGCCAAAGCATTCATTGGGTAGAAAAGGGGCTGTCTCACTCAAACAAGGCTAGAACGCAACGACCGGCCAAAAACGCAATGGTCATAATGCAATGGCCACCACGTTTTTCGACCACACAATAGAATAGTGTACATCTACTTGATTCCTCGAGGCCAGAAAGTAAATTTTGGCTACTACACATACGTTTCTGAGACATTGATGAGGAAGAACATCCCATGAAAAAGACCAGAACGTGTGCAACAGCGGAAACAGCATTAGGGCCACACAAGGTTACGAACACAGTTGCCCAATTTCTGCCTCGCAGAAACATTGCAAAGATTCCATTTTCCACCCTACAGCCCAGACCTGGCACCCTGCGACTTCTTTTTGTATGTCATGAGAAAAAACGACCTAAATTGACATGGTGGCATTATTCTATCATGGAACAGGGCATAGTCAAGGCTAGGGAAGCGATTTTTCAAGGAGTTCGCAAAGGATTGCTTCACAGATTTTTATACGCTTGGCAAAAACCGCGAGACAGGTGCATTCCACTTACTGGAGAGTACATGAGTATAACAGTATAAAGTGGAAATGATTAATTTTCAGAAATAAAGGTTTCAGAGCATCAGTCTCAGTCTTTATTGAATAACTCTTATAAGAGAAGCACCAGTCCCCACTGCTTTATTACTGCAACCAGCTGCAGCATTGCCTTGAGGAAGTGAAAAAAGAAAGAAAGAAGAAGCAAAAAAGCAAGAAACCTTTTATAGCAAACACTTGACGTCACAAAATCACAGCAGAAATTTCTCAACCAGGGGCAGATGGATATACTGCAACTGCCATACTATATCACACTTGGCACAATTTGACTTCCCTTATTTCAAGCTCTGCAGTATTTTAGTGCAGTCAGTAAGCAGATAAAAATGGAAGCACTTCAGGACAAATTAACTTGCAGCCTCAAGCTTCACTGCACTGGAATCTTCATTCTGCCTGCTCTTTAGCAAGAAGCTGACAACAGTGATTGTGACATCACAAAGAACCTTTAGCTTTGAATTAAAAGCCGTTGTTTTGTCTTGATTAAAATATAGGTCACCTTTGCATTAACCCAGAATTGCAGCATTATGTCTAGCAGACAAGTGCTCACCTCCCAGTTTCCTGTGGTACGTGCCACATTTATGATGCTCAGCAATGACTGGATATCACTGTACAGGTTGTCATTGTAGTTTCTGAGCTGGCTGTTCTCCTTTTGCAGCTCTGCCACCATGCGTTTGGACTCCTGCAGACACCCAAAAAACGTTGCTTTTTCAGATATGGCTTTTATTTCCTTTTTTTTGCCAATTGCAATTTAAAATCACACATTCCATCTGAATAAAATTAATATCATCGCAGGTTGATACAGGAGACTGATCATCAAGCTCCAAGCCTGTGTGCACGAGTCCTGGTAATGCTTTATGACGCCAACAATTCTTGTCACTTTCTTTTTTTTTCGCTTGGGTTGCCACGCAGCATAACGTCATAATGGAGTTAAATGTAAGCATGCAGGCACGTTTCATGAAGATACTGCAGCAGTGACTTATACAATGCATTGTCCATAATCCATCTTTCATAGTCTTTTACTTGATTACTGTTCAATTTCACACCTTTAAGAACACTTTTGCGAATTGTCTTTGTTCCAGGGCACATCCAAAGTAGATGGCGGGCATCCGCTACAGATGCAGGAGCAGAACACTTCAGACACTGACAATGTCTTGGTACGGTTGACCCCAAGTACAAGTGACGGCTGGTGTAAGGGCCGCCCCGGCCCGAAGTCTCCGGAGAGAGACTTCCTCCACCCGAGAAAGATTGTTGGGAAGGGAGCAGACACATGGGGGGATGAGGGCATGTGTGTCACGCCGCTCTGCTTAATCTCAAAGCCACTTTGAGTGGAATGCCAAAGCCAGCCAAACTGCAGGGTTTGCCAGTGGGTTATTTTATAGGCATTTTGAAGAAAATACTATATACAGAGCACTTATGAAAGCTGACGTGTTGGGGTAACAAAACTGAACAAGCAGAAAATGACATTGTGTACTTTTGACAAGCAACAGGTGCAATAGCAATGTTTAAACCCTGCCTCTACCAGAATCACCTCCTCGTCTTCTTTGAATCCTTACAGTCTATATCTTAATGACTAAGCTAATTTATCAGGAGTGAAATATTTAACAAAATCTATAAAACTAGTACATGCTTTCAGTCACGGTTGCTTTCTGCAGCGTAAGGAGTGCCCTTATCAACATCATTTGCAGCAGTCAGGGCAGTGTGAAACTTGACATGAAATCGGTCTAGTTGGGTGAGGATGTTTTCAATGAGCATTACTATAGTTAAGACTAAATTTCAAGCTATGAGCGATAGGAAACATCTGAGCCTGTAACTGCTAAGCTATCAATAAATAAAGAAATAATGCGCACCAATCAATGTATACACATTCCTTTCATCAAGCTAATTATCTTCATCCTATGAAGATACAAATGACCGCTTATGATGAAAACATTTGTCCATGTGGCACGTAATGGTTGAATATATTTGATACTGCAGTACGCTTTTCAACACATCATTACAAAGGTCCCAATCAAGGCAGAGTTAAATCATTACACATGAGCATGCGTAAAACCTAGATATCTTTGTTTTACTCATACTGGATAAAAATAATCAGGGGGACATTAAAAATGAGATAAATGAAAGAAAAAAAAATACTAACGTAAGCTGCTTCTTCGGCAAGGTGCCTCTTGGAGACGATGCTCTGGATTTCCTCGCCCCACGCACACATTTTGTAAACAGTTGCCTAGAAAAGGTGTAAAGTATTAGTGAACACACATTAATGGCCTGAAGAAGTAAAATCACAACTTTTTTTCCAGATAAAACAGTTGTACACTACAGTAATGATATCTAGCAATTAAAGAACATCTTTGACCAGAAAAGAAAAGCCACACAAGAGTAGGTGATGATAACACACGTTAGGCATTTCACTCAAATAATATTTTTATAGAATTGATATGTTTATAAACAAACATGCGCAAGCATTGCACACAATTCTCTGACATAGACTTTGAAAATAACAACAAAAAGCAAAACTCGGAAGGAGGGAATTGCTGTGTACTTAAAAAGAACTCTCAGTCATGCAATATGACCGATGCTTTACTCACGCATGCATCTTTCTTACATGATATGATTCCACGTGCGATCTGATGCTCATGAATGAAGACGTCAGCTTAACTCTTTCCATGCCCACCTTTTATACAGCAAAGCACCAAAAATTCAGAATTTTTTATTATGACTGCTTTATTGTGAACAACTTTTGTTATTGCAATATCGGCAGTTAATCTGTTATTTTCTGATGTTCATTACTGATGTTTTTATTTTCTGTTCTTTGTGTAACCCAAGTGCACCAATACTAAAGCATAGAGCTGTTCTTGGGCCCTTTCAGAAATTAATAAAATGAAATGAAATTACAGTAAATTGTTTTCATGTTTTTGAGCTGCAGGTAGACGTGGCCACAGAAACAGTTTGTATAAAGCTTGACATTTCTTGGAACAGAATACAATCGTGGTTTTGTTGTCCTCCATGTGTCGTGACATTCCTGGCACTGTGAGGAAAGGAAATTGCAGAGACACCGGTGGCAAAATGTTCCCATCAAGCTGTGTCCACGAGAGAGGGGCTTCTAGAGGCTCAATTTTCTTCACAATCATCGGTACTAAGTTATAGCTTCAAGCACAAATCATTAGAGAGTTCCCAAGTCTAATTGATTACTTGAGGTCAATAAAAAATAAACGGCCAAAAACACCAAGATTCTGCAACTGATAAAGGCGGCCATCGTCAATGCAGCCACCTAACTATGCACTGCCATTTTTAAAACCCTCAAGAGCCAGACTTTTGCTGTGTTTGTGGGTACGATTGCCACAATCGTACCCACAAAAAATCAGGTTTCTGGGATGCTGGCGCCATCTTGTAGTGCAGCATTCACTCCACAATGATAAAATGACTGCCACTCGTCTGTGGCACTCAGTAGACAAATGAAAATCCCTGGATGAATGAGGCCTTTCATTGGTATATATTGGAGAAAATGGCTGACGAGTCAGGTTCATCCTTGGCACAGAAAGGCTTAAAGATAGGATAGCAATGGCATACACTACCGGGCACTGCAAGGTGCACTAGTGCTAATAATTTTTATAGAGTCTTAGTGCTCTCTGAGATGTGTGTCGAAGCTCTTTACCATAGGAAAGTAGGACCACATAAACAACATTTCATATGAAGTTGAGATATGGTCCGGCTTTTTTGCGGTTAAGTGTAATGTGGATCGAAGAGGGCAATGCGTCAACGTACCTTAGAGAGAACCAAACTTCATTAAAAGGGCCTATCAGACTTTGCCAATGGCATGCCATTGTTATTCAATCTAGAAAGAAACTGATATTGTCTTCAAGCACGGGCATCAGCTCACATGTGAGCTTACAGGACCAAACAAGACAGAAGATCAGAGGAAGATGGAGACGAAGTGATCAGCAGTAATAAAACAAAGGATGTTTCTGGATCCAATGTTTTGACAAGTGGACTTGTCTTCATCAGGGGCAAAACAACGAGACAGGATGTGTGGCGAGTCAAAAATCGGTCATGTCGCATGACAAAAAGATTTATTTTTTTAATTTATAAGTTGTTGCCTTCTGAATCTTCTCGCTGGTTCTCACATTTTAATGCCCATGTCACATAGTTCAATCTTGCAGTGCCGTGCTTGCTCATGTTCTTATCTATCTCACGACTTTATTTAATAAAAAAAAAAAAAACTAGTTGTAACTGAAGCACCTGTCCTGTGTGCTATTCATCATCTGGTGTTCTTTCGTTGCACTTCTCTCATCAAAGATGAGCATCGACCTACAAACCCCCCTTGCACTTGTGAAAAGAAGTAGGTACATTAGATAAATGCCAGTTTACAGAATACTTGAAGCTGAAATGAAAAAAAAAAAAAAAAGAAATAACTGATGTTCACAGCAATAACTGTTGTTTGTAACATTTTTTGAGGGACTGTGCAAATATACTGAAGCCACAGTGGTCGCCCATTGAGTATTGACGCTAAAAAGATTTTTTTAAAAAGTTGATGCTGTGTTGATGCTGATTAAGCCACAAGGGCAAGGTTAGAAGCTAAGAGGAGCTACTTGATCATATTTAGCATGCGTGCATGGGCTGCCTGGTGGCAATGATGATGCTGTTTGACAGCCTTGCACTACCACAGTGTGTGGCATACTTCATAGGCAGGCTTAGTAATTATTCACATGCAATGTGTTCAGAAAGAAAAAGAAAGTGCATTGAACAGCTCACGGAATGGTGAAAACTGCTCATACACCATGGAAACAGCATGATGCAGTGCAGCATAAGCACTACTTGTAGCAAGTCAGAAAAAAATCCATATAATCTGACCAGGGCTTGTACATGGTTAACGAAATGTGAGTAACTTGGTTATGTGTGCTACATGCAGCATGAGTACACAAAGATTGCCACTGAATTTTCCTTCCAAGAACTTCATTGCTAGCTTTGTTCGCAGAATGAGGTTACATTTACAAGAGTCATTCACAAAGACCAGCCATGATCACTGTACCCAAAATTCACACAAATTAACTGCTGTGTGCAAATTGCAGCATAAATCATTACAGTACTTAAATAATTTTATATACTGAGTCACCTCTAGATAGTCACGCTAGTAACTAGTGATAGCAACTGCCACTGGAAGTAGCATGCTATCATTTATTAGTTATTTATTATACCTGGCGACAATTTTCTGTGGCAGCACGGCCAAGGCTACGTAGCCGAAGCCTGTAGCCTTGGCCGCGCTGCCACAGAAAGTTGTCGCCAGGTGTAGTTACCTGCATCGGGGTGCCCCGTAGGGCATTACAGCAGGGAGGTTACAGATTTAACTAGGTACATGAGCAAGTTATTTCAATGAGTGGAAAAAAGCATCATTTGATGTGATGTATACAACGCTCGATGGCAAACTATTCCAATCTCAAACAGTTCTAACAAAAAAGGAATAACGGAAGACGTCACCCCTACAAGAAAATTCGCTGACCTTCAAGCAGTGGTCCAATCGCTTCAGTATGCCATAGTGTGAATGGGTAAACATATACCGAGTGTTTTTTTTTTTATGTTAACAGAATTTTTCAAAATCGCCGAAACTTATTGAGCTGGATTACTCGAAGAGGCGCACATTACTTGCACTAGCAATCAAAATGCATAATTTACCAATGATAAAAATGCACTAATCAACTTTTTAACTAATTACTTTAGCAATATATTGCTTTAGCAATGTATTGCAATATATGAATTGAAGCCAGTGATTCTACAAAGCACATGTACTTGGAACAAATTTTGAAACTATCATCAGTTTTGAGATGAACACTGTCAAACTTGAGGAAAAAATGCACTATTTTTCCGCTTACTTTTTTTAGCAAGATGCCTTTTTATGCATTGAACCTCAAAAATTACTGGAACAGCAATGAATTTTGTCGTGTACTTTGGGAACGCATATCTCGAAACTGGTGTCATCCTCAGAATACATTGACAGTGTATATGACTTTCGAAGTCACCTGCTACAATTCTCAAATTGCAATATCTGCCGTAAAGTGTAGTTTAAAAGTTATTTAGCAAAACTATGTTAATTGTACAAATACTTATTTTGGTTTCTCATGCAAATAATGGCCACCTCTGAGAGTAATGCACCTAAAGAAATAAAATTATTGTGCTACATGGCACAGGTTATTTTTAAAATTCTGTTAATAAAAAAAGCATCCCACATAATAAATTACAACTATTACATTACCCTTGTCACATCTGCAGTGGAGTGGAGGCGTTTCTGCATCTGCTGTGTTCTTTTTTCAGCTTCATTTTCTAGTTCGGCAAGACAGGTGATGAGCTGCTCGTTCTGGTCCAGCAAAATGTCAATAATCGTTTGCATGTTTTCATTTGAATCCTGAAAAAAAAAAAAACATGGGTAGATAATAACAGAACAAGATGCAATAAATCAATCTAACTATACACCCACCACGTTGGATCAGTGGCAAGGCTGGGCTGTATCGAAAACATATGTATTTTAGATACTATCTCAAGATAATCTTTGGGAATCTTGTATCTGTATCATGATACATTTGACAAGACATGTATCAATATTTCCGATACAATTTTCAATTATGTGTCTTAGGATACTAGATACCCCTAAAGATACCCCTAAAGATACCCCTAAAGATTTCCTCCGTGATGGAAGCGGTGACAAAGGTGAACCAGAGTAGGCAGGGTCCTTGGCCTACTTGTTCATTAAAAGACATATTTACTGTAAAAAGATGAAACCCAGACACGAGTACTCACCTATTTTGCTCCCCTGCTTCGTCTCTTTAGTAATAAACGTGTGCTTAAGATACGCTTATTGCAAATCTGCGAAGCTGAAGTCTTTTTAAAAAATGCGATGTTTCAGTGAATTAATTATAATTTTTCACCCCCTGAATATGAAAATCATAGTTTAACAGGCCACAAGTAACCACAAGTCACTTTAATTTAGCAAAAACGAGCAGCAGCGTCTGTGGGAGATGCCATGGGTCAGTTAACAGGCTTTGCTAGCAAAGACGACCGTGACGTCACCCTTGGTATCGGCGAGGTGCGCGATTTGAATAGAGCGCTCACGTGATCCCCGTGTTGATATCATTCTCGCCCCTACTCTTTCACGGCTACACTCGGTGGGCAGAGCTACGGCAAAAATTTTAATGGCGATTGCAGCGTTGCTACGCACAAAATTTAGAATAACTTCAGGAGTTGAATTATACTGTGGGAGCCTTCCGAACCACTGTAATTCTTCCAATTATAAAACCTCTTCGGTGACTCATATTCCTGATAATAAACCATTGTCAGGAATATGAACAATGCACAAACAGTCTACCATGAAGCTGCACATTTCTCAAATTTAATGACTGGTGAAGTACATGCACACTGAACATTGGTGCAAACCTTTTATGCTGTTGTCATTCAGGATCAATCACTGCCATCTAAACATGGAAGGTCTGTGAGCATGACCTGTTATTCATAAATTTTCCTGTTATGTCCTGGAACACGTCAACCTATCACTGCATAATATGAAGGTTTATGTGAGGCAATTATGATACTATCATTAAGAATAGCATTACAGCTGGAATGCCTGCGCTGTCGTCATTTTCAAGAAACTGCTACAACAGATCACTTTCACCAAACTCAGGTTGGTGAATGTGAAGTTGGTGAAACCTAGCATAGAATTGCAGCCCCAAGGCTATTTTCATGGCTTTTACGGTAGTTTCTTGGAAGCTCCGCCAAAAAAATGTGCCTTCAAAGAACCATCCATCTAAATGCGTCCAGAAATCTGCAGGTAACCCAAATGCAAGACAGAGTCGGCAATTCAAATGGTTCCAGAAAAAAAACCTGCCAGCTACCACATCTTTCACTAGGCGCAAGAGTTACTAGACTGTTTAGAGAGGTGCCTCCCTTTTTTGATGAATTTGCTGCTACTACTGTTGTGTTGCCTCTCCCGTTCGCATCCCTAAGACAATGAGCCTTATTTCTATGCTGCCCTTTTCCATCGTGTGTGCAGGCGCGGTGCTGCACCTGCTGTTTCAAGCTGCTGGTTTTTCCTCCGTGATGGAAGCGGTGACAAAGGTGAACCAGAGTAGGCAGGGTCCTATGACAACTTCAGAACATGCGATTGATGTTACATCACGTCACCAAATTCGCTGGTCTAAGGCCCTCATGAAGGCCAACATTGCAAATGAAGACATCTTGAACTTGGACCTAGTGTGCTCCTGAACTTTCGTAAATACGGAAACTAAAGTTTGCTTTTCATTTCTCCTTCCAACCTCCGACTCTTAAACAGTCCCTGAAACAGTATGGACAAATTTTGTAGACGCGTAGGGTACAGCTACAGTAAAACATTAGTGCCACAACACAAGTGAAGCATCTCATATTAAGAGAGCTACAGACGATTACAAGTTACCCTCCTCCGTAGCCATGCTTTTACTTCTCAACTCATTCGCCGAGTGATCGGGGCTACGCTCCGCCTTCGGCTTTGTGTCATCATGTGACGTCATGTCATCTATTTCCAGTTGTCTTGGAGCCTCTCCAACCTCTCTGCTAGCCGTCGATCCCCCGCGAGAGCTATCCAAGCAGTTTGTGTTGCGACGTTCTGTCGCAGTGCTGAGCGTGTCCGGTATTTCGGTAACCGCAGGCAAGCTGGGCATTTTGACGGATGGGCGGAGGCGTAAACTAAAGCCCCTCCATACTACTACCACAAGGGGCTTTAGCGTAAATGTGAGCAGCCTGAGCGACCTGCATGTTGCCGCCACCTGGCGGCGCAGAGCTTAACCAGCCAAACAGAGAGCTACTATTGCTGTAACCAAGTGTGAAACATTTGAAACATTTAAAAAGACAATGTGACTCACCCAATTACATTTCTGCCAAAAATTTACACCAGCAGAAAAGTAGAATACACTTGGTTACTGCTATATTAGCTCTGCGTTTGTCTCGTTGAGCTCTGTGCCACCAGGTGGCTGCACCGTGCAGGCCATTAACGTTTGCACCTCGGCTCAGCCGGTAAAATGCCCAGTCCACTTGCACTTGCCCGTATACCAGACATGCTAAACTCTCTATTGTAGTAGTAATCCTCAGGTGTGAAGTGACAGCTGCAAGCGCGTTGATCCTGGTGCCGATCGGATACCGACAGTCCGATGCACTGCAGCCACTCCGCTAGTCTGCTGCCTTGCAGAGGGACATGATGTCGCAGCTGGACATATCGCCGATCGCTACATTGGCAGCCCACAACGCAACAAGGGCAAACCATGGTGCTTGTGAAAAGAAAGCTCGAGACCAACAATAATCGCGCAGCTCACCTCAACATGGTGCACGTTGTAACACGAGCAGACGACACTTGCTGTGTGCTGGATGTGCTTGCTTGTAGTGATAAATTGTCGTGTATTCCTCTTTCTGTTACCTTTTTTTTTCGAAACAAATTAACTAACATTTCAACTGTTACAAACAACATTTGTTCACCATAAAGTTGGAAAAATTATCGATGATGCGTCCTGGGCAGCCAACCAGATAGCTGGCCCTACTGATCTCACATGGCCACCACGCGTCACTTGGTCAGGTGCGGCTGAAAACTAAGGTGAGTAGTGCCACTGCGATTGGTAGTGATGCACATTTTTAAAACCTTATAATAAATGATACGCTTTATGCTGAGCGCTTAATTGTGTCACTTAATGATCAGAAGAACCTACCCTAACGACTCAGTACATTTGTACAATATCATCAAAATCGTTTCAGGGTCCCTTTAACCAGCGAGGCACTCTCAACATCTAGACAAGCTGATGATGACGTGGGCCCACAGGCCCTTGATGAGACACTCCAACAGTGAAAGCAAACTATGATTTTAACTACAATGGCATCACCCAACAATCCTCTTGAGAGATGACCAACCCCGAATTATAACTTTATATAAACTCTGGAAACACTGCTGTTTACTACCTAAATATGTAGAAAATTTGCCGTCATTTCAAATGTTTGTTTACCATTTCCATCTTATTTTCACAGAAGGCGTAAATGTATACAGTTGAAACTCGATTTAACAAAGTGATGACCACGCTCGGATTATTTCGTTAAATTGGGAAGTTCGTAAAATCAAGAAAGGGATTTTTAGGTCCTTTGAAATCTAAAATTGTAATGTAGCGACACCCAAAAGCTACTGTGGCATTGTATTTGCCACAAACCCATGCCTGCGCGTGTGAAAAGTCTGCAAGGGCAGCCCGAATTGCTTGTGCAATGCAGGAGAGTTAGATGGTCACGTGAAGCTATGACAGGCTGCCGATAGGCAATGACACGGGTACACAGATTGACTGGGGCACCTAGATGTTTTAACGCAAAAGCATTAGAGTGCACGCTTGACGAAAAACACATCTATAGCAAAATTAGAAAGAACCCCTTTTTTTACTAATTTATTTCAGAAAAAATTGGGTTTGTGGCCATTAGTTTTGTTAATTCGGGTTGATGGCAACATTGAACCCTATGGGTACCTGCCAAGGAATGGAAATTTCTTTGTTAAATCGGGAACTTCGTAGAACAGGGTTTCGTTACATCGAGCTTTAACTAGCTGTATTTTAAAAACGTATGTATAAAAAATTCTGAACACTACCCTGTCTCCATACTATATTTTTCTGCTTGTTTGCAGTTGTGTTTCCTTTTCCTAAGTTTCTGCAAAAAGAAATTTTGTGCTTCATTCTTACTGTTTCACAAACTGCCACCTTCGTTTAATTTATATACTTTCCACTCCATTATTGTCCATGTTTTACTGTTTAGCCGAAGTGACGTAGGCAGCAGACAAAATATTGTGTGCTTGAGTCATGGCATTTATATACACATTGCGCGACGGTGGATGACTGTGTTTTTAATACAGACAAACTTTGCAAGACCACACTGGAAGAGAAGGTGATGAGGGATAACGATGGCGAGGGATGATGATGGCGAGGGATGATGATGGCGAGGAGCGGACAACATGCGGCAACCCCCCATGAACGGCTGCTTTCTGCAGCTGCCAGCAGGTGCCGACACAAATTTATGCTAGCGCCGTCGCAGCAGCAGCTTGCATCCCCATAAACGAAGCCAACTTTCCATTTTTCTTTTAAACCAGGAAATTAGCTGTGCCAAGTGTTATATTGAATGACGTAGATTCAAAAAATGCATTCTTCCTGGAAAAGTTGAGTAAATAGTGCAGCGGTAAGCACAAAATCTTGTTTCGAACATTTTAAGCGAAATAAGCACTTCCCTGTATATTTCTCATGACAAATTATCAAACAAGGAAACTCAAAGTAACTACATGAAGAAACGTTAATGTTAACAGATTCCCCATTATGGTCATACAAGTGTGTAATACTAGCTGGTTGGGTGCAGGGAACCAAGTACTATCAAAATGAATTTTCATTGTCTATTTTCCACTGCCACTGAATTTCACAATGTCTGGAAAATGGCACGTGGAAAACACATCATGGTAAAAATGTTAATGCCAGTATCAACACAGTGCCAGTTTGTAGGTGTAAATGCAAAATAAAGCGAGCTGATAATGAAGGCAGTGTAATCAAAAGCCCGGGTAGGCTGATCCTGATACCAATGCATGATGTGTGTCCTTGCAGAGGTTTTAATGCAATTTGTAACATGGGGATCAGTGTAGCCAAAGGTGTGGACAGGCCAATCTTGATAATGCTACAGCATTACAATCGCTCACATGTAGCATTAGTACCAGAGTTGTTTTTTTTCCCCCCACTAATGACATGTCTGTCCTACATAAAAATGCTACATATATGTGCGAAATTTGAGAGGAAATCAGCTGGCAATTTAGCTGGAGTGGTCATGCATACCTAGTACTCCCATTTATGCAACACTCAGTGTATTGCAGGCTTGTTTCCTGGCTGTGGCAGCCCATTGGAATTAATCTGGAGCCTTCCTCTCGGTCATTTCTCGCAGCACAGGTGCTGATCTGAGGCATTAAACCCCATCAAACATCTACCTGGGTAATATACTTTATCACTAAATATACATACCATATAGAAACTTGCATGTAATAAAACCAATGTTAACACGCGGTTACAATATAAAATGTAATAGAAAAGGAATGGCAATCTAGTCATGAAGTCATATTTCTTTGGCATAGAATGCTTGTCAGCTGGGCTGCTTGGCAAGACATGTTAAAATGTTGCACTAAATTTTACACAGAACTGCAAAAGCGGGGTGTGCGATGGCTGATGTAAGGCTACAAATGATGTCCAAAGGCCATATGCAGTTCTTTTGTTTTTGAAGTTATCTCTATAGTACACAGGGAAAAAGAATCCCCCCCCCCCCCCCCCCCCGCCTTCTTGCTTCGTCTGCATGTCACTATATGTCACTACAATCATAAAATGCGGTATGCATGTGCGACTACGATATGAAAATTTATTACTGGTATGAAAGCAATGCGCCAGCGCAGCTAGTACCTCGTAGCTTCTTGGATGTCTTCCATCTTCAACATCCTTGCTAAGCTGGACGCCTATCTGTGCCCTAAAGTTGGCCATCAGACCTAGCAGTGGCGATGGCCCATGTCCCGACTCGACAGCAGCGTCGTCACCTGTTTCCTCGCTTCCTTGTATCATCCTCGGCGCTCGACTCTAGCTGAAACAAACAGCGCACTTCTGTTGGCACATAGTTCGCGTTCAACATTTTGTATTTCTGCATACATGCCACACACCCACAGGAGCTTTTCGCGTCCCAAATCTCGGAAAGCCAGGGTTAAATCGACTTCCAACTTCAAAAAGCGATATTCGTTAAGATCTACAATGTTAGAACGAGGAGTCAACACCGCCACGTTGCACGTCAGACTTCATATGCGTTTTCGCAATAAAAAATCTGAACAAATACTTTTCCCGCGTGCTTCGGATGTCACGCTCATGGTAAACGACGTAAAGACCGTGTACAGCGTGTACTCGATGTATATCCAAGCAGTCAAAAAAATTCCAGCTGTTTATACCAACAAGCGCAGCCAAGTTCCGCGCGCCGTCTTCTTTTAATATTTCTGAGCTTTTCGATGTTGGAGCGCTCGATATCACGCCGGCGGTGCCCACCGAGGACAGTTGCCCCTGTCGCGACAGTGGTCTCCTAACTTTCGGTGTAATCTTTGGCCCCAGTCCATTTCATCAGTGCGTCCCCATGTCCACATTATCATCTACCATAATAATCTACAGCTGTTGCAAATCCGGTAATGAAACGCAGCGCCGCGGGCGCCACTCTTGGTTATTTCAAAGTGAAAGCTATACTATAGTTAAATTAAGAGGAAAGTAGTGCACGTACGGTGCCGTTACATTCCTCGCCATCGTAATTCACCACTGCAACAGGAATAACATAAAGCGGCGACATCCCATTCATCGATCTCTGCTTTGGCGTTCCACGCTGCATGCCACAACGAGACGCAATGCAGGAGCCGTGAATCACCACAGAAGAACCGAAACTACCGAACACATGCGAAAACAAACGAACGCTTTCTGCTGTCCGCGAGAAGCAGCAGTACGTAGTACTTACTATAAGAAGTCAAATCAGCCCCTTCTACGAGCTAGCATTTCATCTAGCTCCGGCGCGACCGTTCTTGAGTGCAGTCGTGGCTCGTGCACGGGAGCGCGAGCGTTGTCTTTATTTTTGTGTGGGGCTATGTTCTTTAAAATGCTTGAGAACATTATTTGAATACGAAGTCCAAAATAAGAAACAGTAGTCGGAGAATTGGCAATACACAGCAATGCACGCAATAAACTAATGTAATATATTAATATATCCGTTAATTTCAGGAGTGGCGTCTACGACGTAGCATCCGTAGCACGAGTCGACGGGCGACTGAAGCTTCCGACACTACCGAACAGCCGATCCGAAAGCTCTCGAGGAGTGAAGACTCCCGACCTCACCGCAAGCAACCGTTACTTCCGAAACAAAAGCATAAGTGCTTGACGTCACACGGATAAAAATACTTCGTACTCTCAGGAAGAGCACCCCGAACGGCAGCTAAACCATTGCCGCTGGCAGCACGATAGCCAGCTCAACGAGAGGCTGAATAACTGCTGAAATGAGAGAGAAACGGTGTGCGACGAGGCGAACGACCCGACTCCAACTTCCGCAGGACTCGAGCGCTGCATAACAAGGTGAAGAACCGAATGAACGCAGACGCGAAAGGCACTGCAACGGATACAGTGCTTGCTAACTACGGTCGTTGCGGAGCTACTTCTTGGTATTGAAAATGTCGAGGCATTGACGGTAAGTTGCTCTTTCCTGCAAAATTTTGACCGCTGTAAAGCGTACTACGTGGCGCACGTCTCTGCCGTTGTTTAAATGCCCCGTTTAGCCAGCGCCTCGTCTAGCGAAGATGAGTAGTCCAGTCGACACTGCCAACTTCTTGCGAAGAGATTCGTTTAGAACAGTGTCTCGTCGCCGCTAGAAAGTTGTTACGTTTCTTCGTGCTTTTTTCATGCTTTTTATGCCAGCAAAAGAGAACCAGAGAACCGTGCTGTTTATTTTGTTTGAACTTCCGGCCTCACTTCCGGTTCCGACTACTCTCGTGTGTCACGCGTGTTTTCATGTGGTTTTCATGCATGGAGGAAGGATATTTTTTACCTCCGTGTTTTCATGGAGATGTGTGCGCAGGGAGCACGTAAAATCATCAACTTGCCTAAAGCTCCTCCATCGATGCGCCTTTGGTCGATCCCGGGTGGGCAGAAAACGCTGTGGAAGAGCTTTGGCCTACAGTACGTTCGTTCCAGCACTGCCTTGTCGATATGCATGCTGCAACGTAGGTCTACTTGAAGCGTGGGTTCATGCCAGCATGCGAGCACAATAATATATGTCTCGTTTTATACTTATATAAAATCTACCGAAGACATCTTGCGTAAGATGTGCGAGCAAAAAAAAAAAAAAAAAATGTGCGCCAAGTGAGCGCATCGGGTGTGCATTTGAAGCGCCAATTCAAATAGCTGTATGGTTGCGCAAGGTAAGTGCAAAAAGTCATGCTCCTAATAGTAATGCTGACTGCAGAAATTACATTATTTGAAGGATCACCCGGCCGAAGCCTGAATGCTTTGCAAGTTTGATGGACTAGAAAATATTGCACCTTGTTAATGCTGTAGGTGCTGTCTCAACGTTGGTGCTGTCTTATTAAATTACTTCTCAAAGAATGTGTGGTTCATAAAACATGCATGGGGGGGGGGGGGGGGGGGGGAGTCATTGCTTGTAATGAGGGGTTCATTATGTCTAGAGTTGTTATAACAGGGTTCTGGCCATATATGCTTTAAGGGGCAACTCTAGGGACTATTTTAGGTGTATGAATCTGACTGAACTTTGTATTGTATGTAAGTACATTTTCCTGGGCACTTTTTTAGTTTTGTTGCAAATTAATTTTTAATATATGCTTGCTCACTTGCACTTTTGTGCCCTCAAACAGATCATTTCTACTGGTCATTGTGCTTGCCGCTTGTGACAATGGTACAGGGGCAGCAACATTGGTGCTGACATGAAGGGAACGTGTTTTATTTTATTGACACAAGGCACTGTGTTCAAATTTCTTGCTTCTGTAAAGGTTTCAACAACGAGACTCACTTTCATAAAGCAATATTTTAAATTTATTAAAGAGTTCTGCGGCACAGGAACATTAAAAATTAATTTTAGTTGACTCGTTGTGTCGAGATTGATGTAATAGTTCAGCAGAAATCCGCTAGGTGGAGATAAGTAATTAAAGGGAAACTGAGGCTTCCACCCAAACAATGGAAACCCAACCGGGTTCCTCGAAAAAAAGCCTCGCAGTTGAGGAAAAATTCGTCCTGGTCCGGGACTCGAACCCGGGACCACCGCCTTTCCGGGGCAGCCGCTCTACCGTCTGAGCTAACCAGGCGGCTAGCAGATGGTAGGGCGAAGTCGAATTTGTCGACAACTCGAAGCAAAGGCAAGTGTTTGATGTAATAGTTCAGCGGAAATCCGCTAGGTGGAGATAAGTAATTAAAGGGAAACTGAGACTTCCACCCAAATGTAGCAATTGCTACAATGGAAACCCAGCCGGGTTCCTCGAAAGAAAGCCTCGCAGTTGAGGAAAAATTCGTCCTGGTCCGGGACTCGTACCCGGGACCACCGCCTTTCCGGGGCAGCCGCTCTACCATCTGAGCTAACCAGGCGGCTAGCAGATGGTAGGGCGAAGTCGAATTTGTCGACAACTTGAAGCAAAGGCAAGTGTTTGATGTAATAGTTCAGCGGAAATCCGCTAGGTGGAGATAAGTAATTGAAGGGAAACTGAGACTTCCACCCAAATGTAGCAATTGCTACAATGGAAACCCAACTGGGTTCCTCGAAAGAAAGCCTCGCAGTTGGGGAAAAATTCGTCCTGGTCCGGGACCACCGCCTTTCCGGGGCAGCCGCTCTACCATCTGAGCTAACCAGGTGGCTAGCAGATGGTAGGGCGAAGTCGAATTTGTCGACAACTCGAAGCAAAGGCAGGTGTTTGATGTAATAGTTCAGCGGAAATCCGCTAGGTGGAGATAAGTAATTAAAGGGAAACTGAGACTTCCACCCAAATGTAGCAATTGCTACAATGGAAACCCAACCGGGTTCCTTGAAAGAAAGCCTCGCAGTTGAGCGTCCTGGTCCGGGACCACCGCCTTTCCGGGGCAGCCGCTCTACCATCTGAGCTAACCAGGCGGCTAGCAGATGTTAGGGCGAAGTCGAATTTGTCGACAACTCGAAGCAAAGGCAAGTGTTTGATGTAATAGTTCAGCCGAAATCCGCTAGGTGGAGATAAGTAATTAAAGGGAAACTGAGACTTCCACTCCTGTTTCCATTGTAGCAATTGCTACATTTGGGTGGAAGTCTCAGTTTCCCTTTAATTGTGTCAAGATGTTTGGTACATGCAAGCACTCCTGTTTCTAGCGTGTGCGTATACTGTAATGTCACTACTGATATCAGCAGTGTTTCTTTGCACTGCTTATTGTTGTACACATGACACGAAGTGCACAGAAATATAAGACAACCACTTCTTTCATATATAATGAAAATGTCACTGAAGTTTCCCTTTAAGTGTGCATTTAAAGAGACCCTGCAGCACTTTTGACCATGGTAAATAAACCTGCTTAGGTCACTGGACAAGAACCGTCATGAACATCTGAGGCTAATATTATTTCTGTATTTGTAGCGGGGAGCCCACAGCTTCATTCAAAAGACCGCCTGCTCTTTCTTTTAACAACCTGTTGTCCCTATTTGCAAGTACATTCGTATATAGAAGGGTGGACCCACCCCCCAAAAAATAGGATTTTTGTTATAAAAAATTTATTCATCATCCTTTTTACAAAATTCCTTTAGTCACCTTCAAAGTACTCTCCATCAGGTGCGATGCATTTGTCAAGTCTTTTTTTCCCACTGTTTGAAGCATGTCTGGAGCTCTTCAACTTGGATACCGTCCGGTGCCCTTTGCGAAGTTGTTTTTACCACCTCCACATGATCGTAATGCTTCCCTCTTAGCATTTTATTCATTTGCGGGAATAGGTAAAAGTCGCATGGGGCTAGGTCTGGCGATTACGGAGTGTGGGGAACAACATACCATCACTCAGATGCCAAATAGTGAGTCACTCGTAAGGCCGTGTGTGCGGGGGCGTTGTCGGGATGAATGAACCAGCCACCTGATCGCCAATGTTCTGGGCGTTTCCTCTGCACATCCTTTCGCAGACGTCTTAAAACTGCTGATTAACAGTCTGGCCAGGGGGTACAAATTCGTGATGCACAATTCCATGATCGTCGTTGATTTTTTTGGCGGATTTTTTCAATGTTTTTCTTGTTTCGCAACGTTGGAGGGTGCCCAAAACGAGGTTGGTCTTCAACACTCATCTCACCACGTTTAAAGCGCCCAAACCAGTCGAAAACTTGTGTGCAGCTTAAAGCATCCTCCTGGAAAGCTTCTTGAAGCATTTGGTGATTCTCCGTTGCCGATTTGTTAGGCAGGAAACACAATTTCACACACACTATGTTCATTTAACGTTGCCATAATGACTTCGCAGGCTGAACTCGCAAACACTCAGAGAAACACAACACTACGCTCACAGGTTCACCTACACACTGACACCGTCTGCACAATCATTTCGTGAATGTCTTTACTAACCCCATCTAGCGAGTGAACTCTGGGCCAGTATTTTGTAGCGATGCCTTTCCGATGCTAATGCCTTTTTGCGCTTTTCACGCTTGGTCAGTGGTCAGAGCGAGGGTCCGCTGACATCATCAACGTGATCAGCCGGCCGTGAGCGGTGGATGATAAGACTAGTATAGAATAAAGCATAATGCATCGCTACAAAATACCGGCCCAGTACTACGTCTACGAATGGCAGCACCCTCTCAGTCCGTTTTTTTTTGGTCTCCCCTTGTACTTTTGAAATGATGGCTCTTAGCTGGATGTATATTTTGATGTCATGACTAAGGCAGTGCCTCTGCCAGAAGCAAATGCAAAGCATTCTTGTTACTGAGAGGCCTGTTGTGCAATCTGGTGAGAAAGAGTACCACTGTGTTAAAATGATGACCTCCCAGATTGGTCAGTGCAAAGGCAGATCACGCAACACAATCTCAAGCTCATGTTAGCGCTGAAGTGGTTTTTCTCGAGGTCTCCAGCAGACTTCTGTTTCACGGAAACGATGTCATCTCCCAACATGGCTCAGCACACAACAGCATACGTATTTAGAGTCGGCGTATACGTGTAGATGTCTGTACTACCCTCGGAGATGCGCCGATTGCCAGCTCTGTTCTCTGCGGAATTGCGCAGCGAAAGAATGCGACCTAAATATCCTTACTGCAGCAAATATATGCCTTCAAGTGCATGATTCCTTTAAATAACTGAATTCAGTTTGATTTTTTTTGCCTGTTTTCGTACTAGAATTGGTGCGTTTGGTACTGAACACCAACTAACTTAGATACATGTACTGTCAGGCAAGAGCTTTGTGGAATCTTATGGTTTGGATTTTGTGGTCGGTGGTGGCACTGTGTCGAATTTTTTTTGCCTCTAAATATTTTCTTGCCCTCTGGACCATGCTCTAAAAAATGTACCCTTTTTTATGGGCAATACACATTTCAAAGCCATATACTTGCAGACCTATTTCCGGCTACTTCCACTGTTCCTATGGCACACAGCAGCTGCAGCTTCTGCAGTAACCTGGTTTGGTTCAGAAATCAAACAGTCCTAAGATTTTTCTTATTTGTGTCCATTTTGCTTGGTGCCTTGACAATAATGAGAAGCAGAGAGGGCAGTACGCAGAGAATGTGGGGGCCTGGCTCTGGTCCTTGTAGTTGCTGTCCTTTTCTTTGTGCTGCAGCCACTGCGGTGGGATGCACTGGACAAGTTCACTGATAGAAATGTGAGGTTGCATCTATCTAGTTTATTTATTGTGATAGCAATTATATAGACACTCCAGGCGCATTTCTGCCGTCGCTGTGACGTTCCGTATAAAGTCCAAGGGCAATAACATTGTCGCAGCGCGCCATGTGCTGTATGTGCGAGTTAAAGCGTGCGAGTGTGAGCTGACAATGGCGGCTCAATCTCGTGCGTGAAAAGGAGGAAGGGGGGGGGGGGCGAAGTGCGCCGTCTTCCGTTGCGCACAAGGCACCAGGAGAGGGGGGTTCTACTCCGGCTGCTGCTGCGTATGGTGCGACCGCGGGGGCCCTATCTTAAAAGCGATCTGCGATGGTGATAGAGTGCGCCGAGTGCTGATAGCTTCGTGTGCGCTGTGTTTTCGCTGCTTAGTTCGCGTTGAAGCGAGAGGCAACATGAAGATCAATTCACTCGCTGCTGCTGCGCTTCCTCACTCCAGCGTTTTGACAGCGAGTTTCCGCAGTCATCGAGTAAGATGCTTGTGCACGCGGTGACACAATGCTTGTTAATTTAGTTAGTAAGCGAAAGTTTACAAGTTTATAGGGTCTATAAAACTACTATCCTTCCTTCGTATAGCTGTCTACTAGTTTGCTATCGCACTTGATGCTTTGCCTTTCGGGCGAAGCTGTGACTTTTTTTTTGTGTTTTATATGCTGGAGCTGTCTATCTGCATATAGTTACAAGTAAAGTTTCATTCTTTTAACTGTTTGCTTCTTTGTGGTGACTATTGGTCCAAAGGAGGGCAGGGAAAAATGTGCTGAGTGTGGTATAAATGAATAAGAGGATGGTGGTGAGGGGGTCGTGAAGGAACGAGAGGAGAAATGTGTGGTGAGGGGGGCGAGAGTGAAGCACGATATTGTACACATCCAGGTGCGTGTAACAGCTCATATATAACAAATCTGATTATATCGCCATCTGTGTTGCTTCGAAAGCTGCGTTGGTGACCGGCTCTGTTCTCTGCGGAATTACAGAATGAAATAACGAGTGGTTCATAAATATTCTCACTGCAACAAATATACACCTTCAAGTGCATAATTCCTTTATGAAAGTGAAGCTTCCTTTGCCTTTCTTTCCACCTTTTAAAATGTTTGTTTGCTCGATTTCTTGCCAACTAAAGTGGGCTGATTCCGGATACAGTGTTATAGTAAACTAGGCCGATTATGAAGATAGTGTAAACTAGGCTGGGGATTATGGAGACTGGCCCAATCTCATCTAACACAAAGTATAAGAGGTTGTGTGAGGGGATTGTGAGGGAGTGAGGGGAAGAATGTAGTAATGGGGAGCAAGGCAAAGTTGTGTGCTGAAGTTGCAACTCAGTGGCACTCATTATTGATGATTTCTACAGAAATTTTATTGTGTAGAATATCAAATGCACACACTCTTAACTGCTACATAGTCTGTGGGGAGCACACGCTGCCACCTTCTCCCGTGGGCGCTCGCCCGTCGCTGGCGCACGGAGCGCACGCGGCGGTAGCTTGGCGGACATCTCGTGCGCGCACAGCGCGCGCAGCGGGAGCCAGGCGGACACGGGAGAAATGCACTTTGCCTTCTCCCGGTTCTCGCTCGCCTCTCACGACGCGCGTGCCCGCGTGGGAAAAGGGAAAGTATCCAGTGGGCGAGGAGGACACTCCCCTCGCGGAAAGGTAAAAAGGTATAAAAGAGCGTGACCGAGAGACCCCCGGGGCTCTCTGACCTCGCTTGACCTACCTGCCCATACGGATTTACCCGCTGAAACCCGTGAGTGACCTCGTTTGCGTGACTACTACACGCGACGAGGCAAGCCTATTTTACTACTTATTATACAGAGTGGACTTCCCTCTGCAAGTGTGTTTTATTGCCCACGGCAATAAACGTTGACTCGCTTGTTGCCTTATTCGCCCGAACCCTACGTAGCTGCGATTATACGCGCTACGGGTTGGGGAAGACCCCCACAAGTCACATGGCCATTGGCATTGTGTCCTTGCTGGACAACTTCTCGAAAACTTTGTTACTGTGTCTAATGCAAGATCTGCAGTTATACAACATTTAATGGAAACAAGATTAGTGAAACAGATATTCACGAGAAAAACCCTAAATCCACCAAAAAAAAGGTGGTGCGAATTTATCTGGAAAAGTATAATAATTGAAATAATAAACAAAAAAACAGCAAGCTTTTGGGTGGAAATAGAAACCAAGAAAAGTATGCGGAACCCTACCTATCTATGTGGTGTACAAGCAGCAGCTAGTTAACAAGAGGTGGAGTGGTATATGTTTCCAATCAAAAGGGAAAAAATAGCGTCAAAAGGGAGGCAGTAGTGATACGATCTCAACGGGGTGAGGTGAGTCATCACCGCAAGAATCAGGAGACGGCGACGAAGGCGTGCATCGTGGTGATGAAAAAAATAAATAAATAAGACTATTCACTTCATTGGTACATGGATGTCTCTATCCAAGTCTCGAGCGGTTCTGCCTAACACGGGGGCCAGGACAACCTTAAATAACCCCTCGCGGTCTTGTGGTAGCCGATGTCTCCGTGGGGGAACTTGTGGAAGTGTCAGTGCCTTTGTCAGGTTGTCAAGTCGACGACTTCTTCCCCTTCGTGCTTTCTCCTTTGGGTGCTTGCCTTTGCGTCTGCTCAGTGCGTAGAGGGGTGATGCTATCTCGGGGATGAAGGCGATTATCTCAACACGGGAAAGCACACGGGCGTGTTTCCCACACTTGAGAAATCGAGTTTCCAGGAAGACGATAACAGCCTCTCATCACGGGAAAGCATGTGGGCATGTTTCCCACACTTGAGAAATAGAGTTTCCAGGAAGATAATATATTACAGCCTCTCAGGGATGAAGTGAATTACCCCGACACGGGAAAGCATGTGGGGATGTTTCCCACAGTTGTGCTGTTGATTTCCAAGCCTATCATAACAGTAGTAAGGTGAGATCTGGGCATAGGAACAAGTCACCATCTCCAGCTGAGGTCATGCAAGGGGCTGAGATTCAGCTATTCACGAAAGTGCAGGCAAAACATCTAAGGGCTGCATTTCTACTTTCACACATTGAAAAACACCTTAAGATTGAGCTCGAGCCAACTACACAAGTTTTCAACAGTGGCCACTAAAGACCAGCAGGTCTATTTGTCACTACTGCAGAAGAGAGCCAGGATATAAGTAAAAGCTACTTTGGCAGGCTTTATTACGATAGCAATTGTACGGACACTCCCAGTGCATGTTCACCTTCACCGTCTTTGGGCTGTCTTGAATAAGTCCGAGTGCGAGAAGAGAGTGCCCGCGGTGCGGTATATTGGTAGTCACATGATGTGCTATGTGTGCGAGGGCAAGCCGAGAAGGATGATGGCTTGATGCATGCCATCTTCCCACACACACAATGTTGGAGGTCACGTAATTGGGCTGCAGTGCTGTATGACCAGTCTAGAGGAGGAAAGCACATCTCCTCCTCTAAACCGGCCTTGGCCACCCGTGGCTGCCCCCATGTGGCCGAGCGCATACACAGCATATCTGGCCTTCGCACATTGTGTTGTAGATCATCTGTAGCACATGCTAGGGCGAAAGGTGAGCATGCAAGGGGGAGCTGAGATAACTGGTGGCTTTATGTAGGCTATCTTCCCGCATGCCTAGTGTTGGAGATGGCATTATCTAAGTTTTGGAGACATAGTACAGTTGAAGTAGCGAAGAGAGTGGCCGCACGAAACATTCGGTTTGGGACAAGCATGCATCCTGTCCGCTGCCTGTGCACATCATTATGCCAGCATTGTGACAGTGAGTGCTCACGGTCATCGAGGGAGATCTGTCCATGTTTGTGCATGCTTGACATCATGTTTGTTTAGTTAATAAGCAAATGCTTGCTGCAATTTATACGGCCTATAAAACGATGAACCTTCGAGTAATTGTTCAGTGCTTTGCTATTGCTATCAGTGCCCCGCCTTTTGGGTGAAACCGACCTTTCTTTAAAATGAAAATGCCCACTAAGTGCCATTGTGCCATGGCAGGCATTGTTTACGACGGAAAGGAAAATCAACTGATGGTACATATAAAAATTCATGAAGGTATTTTGTAAACAAGATTTTTTTAGTACATCTAGCCATTAGTTCTTGGGTAAAGCGTGACTTTACATGATTTTTGCCCAATGTAACTCACTCTTTATACAAATTGGGTTGAACCCAAATCCCCACCAAAAGGTCACCTTCTCGAAAATGTAGCTCTATTTGACAACTACCAGTTACACAATGAAATCACCTGGGTATTCCTATCATGGCCTTGGTTTGAAATGGGCTTCAAGCTTTGTTAAAGACATGGTCAACGACATTTGAATTGGGCAGTTCTGCTGCTACAATTCCATCACCTTGTCATTGTTATGCTGTAGAAAACTGTTGATGAGCTCTTGGCAATACCAGGCCTGTTTGACACTGGCCAATGAGGTGGTAAAATGGTATTCATACTAGAATAAAGGGAGTGAGCTCTAGGCTAAGGTATATTAATTAGGTAACTGTACAAACCTATTTGTTTGTGGTGACTGTTTATGTGAGCAAGAATTATTCAGAAATAAATTTTTTTTGGTATAAACGAAAAATAAGTAAATAAGTTTGAGTTGAACACCTTCCATGAGCAACCCTTTTAAACTGAAGTACACCTTGGCTTGCAGAATTTGAATGCTACCGTACTTACTCGAACATAGGTTGAACACGAATATAGGTCAACCCATATATATTGAACTTGTGAAGAAATAAAAAAATATTCGAATATAGGTCGACCCATATCTTTTTTTAATTGTCGGAGTCATGAGGGAGGTAGTGGCTGAATACTGCACCAGGGAGGCCAATTCCTGTTTTGGTGAGGGAGTGACTTTGATGAAGCTTAGTGGGCCTTCCTAGTTTGGTTGCACCTGAACTAGTATAGCCCCACTAGCTCTCGGCAATATATATATTTTTTTCTTGCCGGTGTCAGGCACCACTCCATGCCTGAAAATGTAGTGGACTGGAGTAGGATTCGAACTTACGACCTTCAGGTTTAAAGCCGGGTATTCTACCTCTGCTCCACACCACCACTCCACGGCAGGCATTGCTAAATCCTGACTGGGAGCTTACCACTGTCGTTGAAAAGAAAAGTGTACAATCATTGCATTCTACCGGTGCTATCATATGGGGCAGAAACTTGGAGGTTAACAAAGAAGCTCGAGAACAAGTTAAGGACTGCACAAAGAGTGATGGAACGAAAAATCTTAGGACGAACGTTAAGAGACAGGAAGAGAGCGGTGTGGATCAGCAAACAAACGGGGATAGCCGATATTCTAGTTGACATTAAGCGGAAGAAATGGAGCTGGGCAGGCCATGTAATGCGTCGGATGGATAACCGGTGGACCATTAGGGTTACAGAATGGATACCAAGAGAAGGGAAGCGCAGTCGATGACGGCAGAAAACCAGATGGGATGATGAAGTTAGGAAATTTGCAGGCGCAAGTTGGAATACGCTAGCACAAGACAGGGGTAATTGGAGATCGCAGGGAAGGCCTTCGTCCTGCAGTGGACATAAAATATAGGCTGATGAGGAAGATGATGACGATATCTTTTTTTAGAAACATTACGGGGGATGCTTAGAACTTTCTAAGAATGTGAAGGCGAAAGCATAGTTGGACCCATAGTGATGTGGAATCAAGCTCTGAGCCCACGCAGCAACATATACAAGGCGTGCGAGCGTGCTGCCGCCGTTTCCAGAACGTTTTACTGGCTCCGCCGCTGACATTTCCATCCTCCTCCCCAGCGCCGCCACCGCGCTTGCCCTCAACACCCCTACTGCACTGTAGCTGACGTTTCCCTCCTCCTCCCTAGCGCCACTGTTGCCCTTTCCCTCAATGCCCTCCGGCATTGAGCGCGAGAGACAGTATGGGAACGCTGGCATGATGATTGGCGTCGGAGCCAGCTGTGGAAGAAGATGACGAACGCACGAGCTGTGGCACAAGCGCGAGGCAAGCGTGAGGCGAGCTCGCTCACTTTTTCTGTACCTCACAACGACCGTGAAACATTCAGATCGAAGGCTTTCGCCTTAAAAAATGAAAAAAATTTACAACATGACACATGTTTATTTACTTTGGGCTCTCCTACTAAATCTTGCTAGTCATTGCCACAAGCTACGTCCTTGTCGGTTGCATCGCAGGCATCCTTGGCACCCCAAACGACATCGCCCCCAGTGCCTTTAGAGTGCGTTGGATCTGCAGCATTTCTTAAAGCCAATCTGGATTATCTCAAGACTGATTTACGGCGGGCGGGCATGACAGAGGAACTCTGTTAGCTCACATATATAGTTTTGCTCAGTACTTTTTCTAGATTTGTTCATCAATATAGGTCAAGTTTCTTTGGCCATGAACATAAGTCGATAGATCATTTTGGGCACTATTTTCAGAAAAATAAGGTTGACCTATATTCGAATAAATATGGTACATGTTTTGGAATGCCTTGCAAAAAAAAAAAAAAATTCTTCTAGATTGTGACTGCTAGAGATCACCTGTTTTTTACTTCCCAAGTTTAATAAAACAAAACCTCGGAACAAGTTCGTAATTATACCTAAATATTAGGCATCTTTTGGGCAATGGTCCCTGAAAGAGAGTTTTGGAGAACTTGTCTAGCAATACTTCTTAAAGCATATCTCTTGATGAAAAATATTTATGTAATAATGCTGGAGTGATTGCTCTAAAGGCAATCATAATTGTTTTGTGAAGATTGCTGTGTGTACTGGCGAAGAAACCATTAATAGTTGTTTGGATTTGTGTAATGCATGGGCAGTGCCTATCATTATTTAAAGAATGAGTCAAAATAGCAGTGTTTTCTTTTTTTTTGCTTGCAGCATAGTTTTAACTTTGCTTACTTCTTAAACTTTTTAAAGCATATTTACATATGGTGTTGTATTATTATTAGGACCGTGTTCACAGGCAACCAAGCCTATGCACTATATTATCAAAAATTGGAAGACAGTCGGCATGTAATCAGTGAAGGTTATGATGGTATATTTTATAGTGAATAGCTTTCTTTGGCTACTGTGCTGGGTTTCTTGGTGGTTGGCAGTGTTTCTGTGTAGATAGATTGGGAGAGAGGGGTGCCTGTTGAGAGAAGGAGAGGTAGCATTCGCCACATTCGGTACAGCCTTATTTCTCTAGCTCCCGTGACCCTCTCCTGCTCTGGCAGCTGTGGGCGAGGGCTGTGAAAGCGGTGCTGGTGCTGGCACCGATGGGAGAGGAGGAGGGAAGCCGCCTACCAATTTGCTGCCTGTGCTGCTGGAGACAATGTGCATATTGTCATGTGCTAATAATGAAATAATGAAAATATAATGAATCGGCATGGGGGGGGGGGGGGGGGTATAGCCACCTGTGCTGCTGCCACGGATGTGCTGGTTACTTACTGGCTCTGTTCTCTATGAAATTACTCAATGTTACTCACTGAAACAATGTCCCTTCAAGCATATCATTCCTTTAATAAAGTGAATAGCTGCCCCGAAACTTTGCCATTTGCCTTGCAGTTCACTTTACCAGCCTTTTATTGCTTATATATATGAGAAAGAAGTTGTGTAAGTGTTCTGGAAGCTTCTCCATTCGCCTTGCCATTCATTTCACCAGCCTATTAGTATCGCTTAATATGTATATTCCAGGTATCCCAACCATCATGCATAGCTTTCTATGCAGATGAAACAAATTGCATGTTGTTAGCAGCAACCTAAAGAAGCGTCTCATATTTTTTTCTTCCTGGATTATTAATTTGTAATGATTAATTAACTAAAATGTTCAATAAAACACGTTGCTGGGCTAGTTGGTGCATGATTAATTACCAGAATTGTAGCACAGCAATAGATGAGTGGCGACAGAAGCAGCCTAGATAGGCGCACTATGTTGTATGTTGACAGTGCACCTGTCTATGTTGCTTCTGTCGTCCCTTGCCTTTTGCTGTGCCACAATTCTGGTTACAAACTTTTCATTACTATATTTACGGCAGGCATGTCAACAATAAGGGATTGAGTCACTTAACTTCGAAAACATCAATTTCAATTGTTTGCAACACATTCTATATTTTGTGTTGCTCTTTTTTTCCGCAAGCTTGAGAACCAGCCCAAGCATGGTATTTTTTATAATCACAGGCTTTCTTTCACATGGGGGGGGAAAAGCTGCTCCAAAAATAGAACTTGTCGCTAACAATTGAAAATTATGTTTTCGGAGTCGCTCTAACACCTAATGTTGACATAACTGCCATAGATATAATAATTAAAAAGCTTGCTAATTAATCTTCATAAGTTACATAATTTGAAAGAACACAAAAAAATATGAGACCCTTCTTTAGGTTGCTGCTAACGACATGCAGTTGGTTTCATCGTCATCAAAGGCTTTGTTCTTTTCTTTAACTTAGTGCATGATAGCTGGTACAGTCTACATATAAAAAACAAGTTGTGTAAGTGTTCTAGAAGCTTTGCTGTTTGCCTTACCATTCATTTTGCCAGCATTTTATCGCTTACATGTATAAAGAAACAATGTCGCGTAAGGTTTTGAAATTTTCTTTAACAATTGCTATAACATGCTCCCCAAGTTCATCCTTCCCCAAGAACAGTTGAAAGAGCAATGAAGGCTCCGTGTGGAGAAAAAAATGACTTTGCTGTGCTTCAAAATATTTTCCCGAACATGATTGAAAATGTTCACATTTGGATATTTTCTTACATTGATAGTCATCTTCGATGATTTCTGCACAATTTGTCTTACCAATATGGCTGAGAGTCAATGAACAAGGTCCTTGTTTTATGTTTCATATTTATTACGACATTCACATATGTGATACTGAAGTTACTATGAGACAAAATAATTTTTGCAGGAACAGCACCCTCTGAGGTTATGTCTCTAAGGAAGCCTTTTAGTGAAGAGGATACAGGACCACTTCTGACTTTAGGAGATCGTGTGGTGTGGTTGTTTGAACATGGACCTGAGCATGGCTGGGTCCGTTGGATTGGACGAATTCCTGTTGTTTCTCCCAATTGGACCATTGGTGTTGAATTTGTGAGTATTTTTGTGTACTTTTTATTTATAGAGCTTACTTTGTAAATGGAATTATGTTTTTTCTTAATTTATCCTTATATAACATAATGTAAGGAACAAACAGGGTCATTCCACGTCAAATGTCCCAAACATTGAGCTCGACCCTCTCCGATTCTATTCTAAAAAATTGTGGGCGATCGTTTTAGTGCACTATTTGCTCTCGTAAAGTATTTTTGGAAGAATTGCAGTGATTTGAATGTTGCTGTAGTGGGTCAAACCTAGGTTGTCGAAAAATACTCTAAAAAATACAGTACTGCGCGGAACCCTTAAGTATCTGCTATTTGCTAGAAAAGGAGTGGCGCTTTCTTATTCTCTCCCATTGGCGGCCGCTACTATGTCTCACAAAGTGCTCTGTGGTGAAGCAATACGGCAATTCTGGGTCCATTTTGATTATTTTTTGAAAATTATACAAAGTCTACAGGCACAATACAACTATATCACCTAACTGGATAGTTGGCAGTAAGTGTGAAAAAAAAGGTATTGAAGTCGATGACCGAGTAGTTTCGAAGTGGAAGGGGCGCAAAAAAGTGTGTGAAATGCCCCGTGTTCAGGCACATGTAGATTGGTGATGCGTTTCAAGTAAAAATGCACGCTTGCACTCATTTGGAAGATTAAGCAAAGGAGATTTATTTGTGAAAGTTTCATCGGAGTGATTTTTGTTTTAAGCGAGAAACAAAATTTTATGTTGAGCATTTGCCGCGTCCCTGGGTGCCGGCCCGTAAGTCCGCTTTACTGCGTCTCCAACACGGTGAAGCGTGACAACACGGGCATGACAACACGGATTCTAAAACAAAGATTTCAAACAAGTAATTCCGCATGAATATTAAATTTTGGGTGCCATCATAAGTTACACCAAGAAACTTGCTCCTCTGAGGATCAGAGGACTAGAAAATACACCAGGTACAAAGATTTAGTTGACAATGTCAGCTGCAGTAGGGGATAAGACAAAAAACTGATTTGACGCGAGATTGGTGAACCAAATCTAATCTATAAGCTGCCTTAAATGAAAAAAGTGATGTGAACTTCCTCAGCATATGTAGGCTACAGGTAAAAAGAATGCTAGCTCCAATTCTTGCTGGCTACTTAATGATCTTTTTGAGAACTGCAAATACCAGCAAAACACTTGGTATAGGCATTTGCAATGTCAGTCGTAATAGAGTTTGCATTTCTGTTCAATGTTGTTTTTGTTAAATGTGTGCGGCAGTTATCACTTAAGAAACTGATTTATCACTGCCACTTTCATCTTGTGCTGTTACCATTTTTCACTGTCTGTCCAAGGCAATATCGTTTTACATATTTAATTGTAGCTGTAGAGTGCTTGAGTATTTCCTGATGCATTTTCAAGTTTGATATTAAATGGCAGGCAGTTTGTCATTGTGCCAACTTTTCTTTAACGTACAGCAAGGAGTGCTCTTATGATCCAGGCTTTCTTGGAGAACTAAAGGAATGAGTGATGGGAATGGCATTTGTGCATTCATTAATGCAGTTAGTGACTTTAGTCCCAGAGTTATGCCCCCCCCCCCTCCCCCAGAAAAAAAGGGAGGGGGCGACTATAACTCCACTAACTAGGAGGCTAGCAGCTAGCAACATGATGGCAAATTAATTGACAACTATAAGCACGTAAATATTAATGAGCCAAATTATTTCTTCAGAAGTTCACAGAGTAGACGTGGAGTCATGAAAAGGAAAGGTTGAGCTCAGGACCATTGCCTGTGCATGGCAGTCTCTTTACCAACTGAACATTGGCATAAATTGATTGACCACATGAAGCATGAGAACACTGATCAACCGACAGTTGAGTTCTGTGGAAATTTTTGTCGTAGATTCATGAAAGGGTGTCATTCATATGAACGTACCATGATGCTGCAAAAGTAACTATAAATGTTTGATTTGTCACATCAAATGTTTTCATTGTAGATTTTTTTTTCAGAGGTTGTCTTTGCTACAAAGGATTCCATTATAGCATCCTGCTGCATTTGGGTGGACGATAACTTGTTTTCATAGCCGAACCTTCGTCTATCTCACTGAGTCTTGCACAACTCATTTTGCTTATCTAGCATTACAAGCTGCAGCAGCGTGGGTAGTGTGAACCTCTCACTAAAGAAATGATGCAGGAAACATGGTAACTTGCTTTTATGGGACCCCGCACAAATAAAATATTGCTATTTGTTGTTTTTTAGGATAATCCTATTGGAGCAGGAGATGGGAAATTTGGTGGAAAACGCTACTTCTATGCCAGGAATGATCATGCTTACTTTCTACCTAACTCAAGTTTGCTTCGTGCTTGTGACTACAACAGTAGTTTCCGAAAACAAAGTAAGTTTTTTTTTTATATATATATGCATGGCAAAATAATTTTTAACAGCTAAACTGCAACATTCTTATAGTTTTCTGTTGTCTGCATATTGAATCCTTTTGGTATTTCCAAGCATACTTATAATGCAGCATTCTAACATTTGTGAATGCAATTTTTTATGTGGAAAATTGCTCATAAATCTTTTAAACAGTATTTTTGAACTGGATAGGAATGTTGTGCATGCACAAATGTATTGGTTAATGTACAGTTGGTAACAAGCAAAGCATGATAGTGTGAGTACATCCACTTCAATACATTCTCTGTTGTTGTGAAGAATTCACGTTTAGTAAGATGGTCTTAAACATGCGTATATGCAATTTTATTCCTTTCGCTACAAATTATCCTTCAGTGAAAAATTTTACCATGCCATCATATAGCTTAGAATCCATCTGAGGCCGTGTGCTCAATTGTTGCATTATGTTCATTGCCAACTGTACATGGCTATGGTATCCTTATCAAATTTATTTTTTATGCTTCAAGTATTACGAAGGTTTGAAAATAAACATTAAAGGCTAATACTAAAGATTAACCTTGATGCCTTTCATATTAAAAATGATGACATTTGGTTAAGTACTAAGTAGGACATATGGATATATTAAGTGCTTGCAGTGGGCTTAGGCGTGTTTTGTCTGGGGAAATTAAGAATTGCAAGGGAGGGGGTGTCGAATGTGTGTTGCATTCTGTGAGAAATGGTAATGTAATTGTGTGGTAGTTTGTACTTGCCCTGTGGTTGCGCATTGGCGCATAGACCTTCTTGCTGTCATTCACAAAATAGGTGTGGGTAACTGCCAGGGGAAGCAGGATATCAACAAGCCCATTTTATTGACGTGCACATTTGCGAAAATCTTAGCAGGAGAGTGTGCCCTAGACAGCACTATATTATATTAGCTTAATTAATTTCACTTTATATAATTCTTCTACTGATAGCCTGCAGAAAAAAGTTAGTAATCATTAGGGGCGTTCGAATAGTGTAATTTCCTAATCGAATGGAATATAAATATTCAAGAAAAATGTCTTTTGAATAGTGAATCTTTAGTCATTTCTAAACAAAGTGAAATATAAAGGTTGTGTGAAGTCTGTCTGGCAAAAGAAAAGAAAGAAAAGAAGGCTTCTTTTGATACATGTAATGCCATTCAGTACTGGACATCTATCTGGTCAGCTGAGGAGCTTGTAAATTAGAAAGAAATGAAAGGTGATTGGATCTTGGGCACTATCACTTTTACAGTAATGCAACCAGGAACATCATGTCACCAGAGGCACGTAGAGTGCGATTTGATGAAGGAGCAATGAGTAATATTACAGAACTGCACATTGTTGATGCAAACATGATTAGATTGATCAAATAGTAAATTGTTCTGCCTAAACTGATAAAACAAATTCGGAAGCTGCCTGATGGCGAGTCATCCTTATTTAATGATTGGAAATTGTTGAGCAAAAGTTAGTCTTTATGTGTTTGCTCAGCAACCGGTTCCTCTTTTCAGTTGCCCTGGTTCCCCCACAGCAGAATCATTTGAAACAGTCACCGCTTGCATCTCTCTCTCTCTTCCTGTAGGCTCCAATAAGTTTTCTTAACCCAAACAAATATTCTTCAACTTCAAATTGTGAATTCTTCTCTCTCTCTTTATATATATATACACACATGCACACTAGGCATTTCACTTAACTTACTTGAACCAAGCTATAAAACAAAGTTATGGATCTCAAGCGATTAAAACCAAAGGCATATTGTTAGTAGTCATCCTGAGTGCCTCCGAGTAGTCTTTCAAATGCAGCTGACAAATTAGTTAACTTCAATTATGCAAATTTTGGAATATTCATTTTAGGGCGATAGTTTGTTTGTAATAATTGTAGAGCGTGGTCAGAAACACCCAATGAAGTTGTTTTTGCAGCACTATTTTTTACATGGGTTCTTTTTTTCTATCCTTTGAAGAAAGCTTTCAAAATAACAAGAAAGTTTTGTCAGTGTATGCTTGCACGTCTTGTTTGCAATGCTCTCAACTGTGCTTCCAAAGATCAAAGACCAAAGACTGCATTCCCATTGTAAAAAGTAGCAATCGGCCCCAGCATCTAGGCAGCCATGTCAGCCCTAATTCTGTGAAGGTGGTTATAAGCTACAGTTTAAATGATAAGTGATAGGCGAGCACTGAAAGCCGATTGAGACACACTCGTTGGCTTATACAATGGGCATGCAAGCATTGTTCTTTGGAAACACTGTTGGGAGCACTGCAAAACAGATGTGGAATCATGCAGGGATGCCATTTTTTTATATTTCGTGGGCTTTCTTCAGAGCTCGGAAAAAAGAACCACGTTAGAAATAACATCATGAGAACAACTTAATTGGGTGTTTCTGAACACGTTGTACTACTTGACTTATGCTCTAACATGAATATTTCAAAATGTGCATAATTGAAGTTAGCTAATTAGTTAACTTCAATTTGAAAAATGCTTTGAGTAACTCAGGACAGCTACAAACAATATGCCTTTGGTCTATGTGCGTGTGTCACATATTACTTTTCCTCCAGAAATTGTGTAAGATTTTAGCTTTTATTTTTGTTGGACTGAAACAAAGTGTGGTAAACTTGTACACTCTAACTTACTTACCACATGTAGATGAAAAAGAGTGATAAGTGTGTCTGCATTGACCTTTTATTATTTTTGTTTTCCTTTGTTTCAGATTCTCTCGGAGGGTCTACACCAGGTTTCCAAGCAAAAATGTACACCTTCCCACACCAGTACAGTGTGGCCAAGTGCCCCTTTGTAAGTGCACTATTGTTATGCTATGTTTGCTTGTGAGGAAGTTGTGTGAAGCCATATGCATGTTGTTGTGGACAGATTGGCCACATGTCACCAATTTCTTGTGTTAGGTTAGGAAGGAAGATTTTTCAGTGATTTGCTTCCTTAAATCTTTGTTTCAAGGTCGCTGTGAGGTACAGATAAAGTCAGCGAGCTCGCCTCACGCCTCGCGCTCGTGCCACTGCTCGCACATTCGTCGTCTTCCACAGCTGGCTCCGACGCCGCTCATCATAAAATAAAGGAGAAGCGGAATGCAGCATTAATGCCACATAAACGACTTTGGGGCTACAGTAAATATGAGGCGGTGCGTGGAATCTCGAAAGGAGTAATGGAGCCAACGCTAATGTTTCCAAATGCAATTCTGTGCTAGCGTTCCCATACCACCCCTCGCGCTCAACGCTAGAGGGCGTTGAGGGAAAGGGCAGCATTGGCGCTGGGGAGGAGGAGGAAAATGTCAGCAGCGGCCCCATAGAACTTTCTGGAAATGGCGGTAGCACACTCAAAGCGCACTCGCGCGCCTTGTATACGTCGCCGTGTGGGTACAGAGCTTCATTCCACATCGCTATGGGTCCAACTAGGCTTTCGCCTTCACATTCTTAGAAAGTTCTAAGCATCCCCTGTAATTTTTTTACTTTTTTCTAGGGAGCATATCGTATGTGTGATTGTATCCAATGGAACTTCCATAGATGACTTAATTTTTATTTGGATATCAATGTTTTTGACAGTTATTGTGAACCCAGCACAGACCATAATTGGCTCTACAAACAATCTGCACCATATAATAAATTCCATTCAGTAGAATTGTATGGCTCTCCATTTCATAAATTTAGTGTCCGTCACTTATTCCAAAGCTTCAGGTTGGGCTTGGAACATGAAGTATTGAGCAAGAAAAAAAAAATTCGTTATTTACAGTGTCAGAACTCCACATCAAAAAAGTATATGAATTATATAAACATAAAAGGATAGTAAAGCATAGCAGTTGGAACAAGATAAATACCATTATTCCTTACACCATCGTTGACATGGCTTAGCAGATGAAGTGGAGCCCTTATTATGTATGCATGGTTTATGCGATGCCCCACATTTTACAATAATCCAGTACAGCCGCAGAAAAATAAAATACCTAACAAATATAATGTAAGAAAGATTCAAATTTCATAGAACATTATATGATGAAACATTGTGTATCTTCTGGAACTACTGAGAATGGGATGTCTTTTGGATGTGGATAGTGATGTGCCAGGCGGCATAGAAACTCAAAATTTGTCACATCCTAATGTTTTGCATTACATCTGCATCATCTTTATGACCTGGCATAAAAATTAATGGCATTGTGGATTTCAAGGGACAGGGTTGAAGTGGTGCAAGAACAGCTTAGCCTGTCTCGAGCTGAATGTATGTGCTGGACACATGTGTGCAGATAACACAGCAGTCACTGATGTTTCAGCTTGTGCAACGTTTTCATATAATTAATGCCATGGATAGAATATTAAAATATAGTTTTCCACTCATGTCAGAAGGAATTCTTTTCATTCCTTTGATTTGCCTTAAAGAATATTTACTCGGACTTCTTAAATAGCCTTCAACCAAGCTTGTATATTTTAAATGAACAACCATATGTGCTTGGGAGATATTTGATAATCACTTTGGTCAGGTATGTCTCTGCTGTGCATTGCAGGTAGGCATAAATTCAAATGAAAGCCTTAGCAGCCATCTCAACCTCAATCACCATTTGTGGCATAGGAGAGAGCTGTTGTTCGTACTTGAAACCTGCCACATTAGCCACAAGAAACTTTGCTGAAGACAGCTCCATTGTGCACATAGTTTTAAAGGTGCATCATGTTGCAAAAACAAAGAAAGAAACACTGCCATTCTTGCTGGTGTGAAAACATAGATCCAGATTAAAGATTTATCTTAATTGATTATAGTTTAGTGGAATGTACCTTGATTTTCACACTCTTTTATAATGTTAGTTCTGCACATTATAGTTGCTTGTTTCATTAGTCACAACATGTGTAGCAGTGGCATAGCCAGGAAATTTTTTGTCAGGGGAGGGGGGGTAAGCACTTGATCAGGGAGGAGGAACTGAGCAGGCAGGTGTTATCACATGCTGTATTATGCCAGGTATCCTGCTACACAAAAATTTTATGGGGAGGGTAGTTGCCCTGTGTACTTCCCCTGACTGTGCCCCTGATGTGTATTTGTTGTTATGTGTCTAATTGCATGTTTTGTTTGCATTTCACAATAATGACTGCAGTATCACTGCATTTGTTGATGCAACACTTTCAGGATACTCCCCTTACCTTTGCTAACTGCTGTTGGCTGAAGTGGTGTTTGAAATAACTCCTAACTGCAAGGTAATTATTAGGATTTTGCATTTTATGTGTATTTATGTGTTTTTTGGGGTGTATGTGTATGAATGGTTTCAAAGTTAGAAAAAATTATGGCTTCTTTACAGTCAAGGTCGATTAATTGATCCTTTGAGTACTGTAATAGCTAGTCCATTATCTTTAAGAAGAAAATGAAGTAAAATGCATTAATATTAGTTAGCATCTTTACATCTATTGAATTAGGCAAACGAGTTGTACTAGCTGCAGCAACAAAAATTATAAATATGCATAATGAAAATAAATGAAGGAGTTTTCAGTGTGTTTAACAAGCTGTAAATGAACTTTTTTCCAATTAAGCTATGTGCATGTGTGCACCCTTGCTCCCAGCTGCAGCCAAGCTGCGCTGCCATTACCACAGGGCAGGTGTGCATAGTGAGTGCATGATCCCTTGCATGTTCCGTGGTAATTTTCTGAGCCTGAGGGGCTGAGCAATAATTTTGCACATGTTCAGGGCAATAATATTGGTTAACTCTTTTATTACCGTGCCTATAAAAATTGTTCATTTTGATGAAACATTTTTCTATGGGCTGTCAAACATTTCCATTGGAATTCTTCTACTAGAAACGTCATGCACCATCTGAATCACGCGTCATGCACAACTTAACGTTAACTATTTGTCAGATTTGACCATTTCTGGTGGATTAGGGAGTCTGGAAAAATAAAACTTCGACTGGAGGTATCGTCGAAGCTATCCTTCAGTGCTCCTAGCACTTCCTCAATAAAATGATGCCAATTTGCACTTCAGTCGGCTCGGCAGCATAATTATTAATGACAGCTCAAGTGAAGACAGAGAAGCTTCTCTTGGGTTGTCTAACTTTCCGATCCGACGTCTAGGCTTTTTTAACGATGTCTCAAACAACGGTAGATGCTCATGAGTACGTGTTATTTTGATAATTGTGTTCAACTAATAACAAGTGCAACTTTATTATTCCCACTATGTGTTGCTTTTACGCATCAGTGTTTCGACAGCATATGTACAAATTTTTATGAGCAATCCTTCCCGTTGTGTGGGGTTGTCACTTGCACAAGAGCACGCAGTTTATTTCAGATCGACCTTCAACTGAAGCTTCACTAGCTGTCTAATCTCTTACATTCTGAACACCGCCCATGCAAGTGCCCTTATTCATTACAGTACAATGTTGTGCAACACTCTATATTACTGTGCAGCACTGTACATGAACTGCGCATGTGGAGGCTCCAGTGGCAGTTAAATGCACACTAGACCACCTCGCTTGCACAGAAAAGCTGATCAAATGCAATATTAAAGTATGAGGAGGCTTCTGCATGCTCCCTTACCTGACAACAATTGCTTCGCGAGCCTAAAGAATGCAGTAAAAAACAAACCAGGTGCACGCTCCTATGAGTAAAAAGAAATTCTCCCTGTACAAAAGGAACTTACCCGTTTTCACTTTTGCAATGCTACTGCGTTCTTGCATAGCATAGACATTACTATGGCTAATATTGATGCCAACAAATCATTATAATTTTTTTGCATGATCTTTTACAAAAGTTGGGAACTAGGAAACAGGTGCATATTTTGTATATTTCAGAATTTTATTTTTTTACTCTCTGTACTTATACTAACAATAGCAAATTATTTAACTTGTGTTCCTTGAGGTGATTTTTCGAAGTTTCACATAAGAACTCTCTCAAAAACTGTCTGAGCAATTATTACTGCTTTACATCCATTCAAAACATGAGTGATCAAGCTATAATTTTATGTATCATGGTATACGGTGTGACTACTGTCTCTTGAAATAAAACGGTAACACATAAAAGCGTCAAAAATGATGCCATTTTTGGCAGTAACGAAAGAGTTAAAGGGCCCCTAAACCACCCAGAGGTCGAAATTTAATTGTGGTGTAGCAGTTGTGCATGAGTCCACAACGAACACATAGCCGCGATAATTTTTCGAAATGGTGCCGTAATAGCGGAGTTACGTGCGTTTGATGATCGAAAAACGGCCCTCGCTCGTTTCGCTCTTTCCTTCGCTACTCTCCTCATCGGCTGGTCTCCCTCCTTGCCGAGTGCTTCTTGAAAGGTCACGTGACATACGTCATCGCCAACGCGCTTCTCAAAACACTGTCTACTTCCGGTCACGTCCATGCTAGCGGCACATATACCGACGGCGAACCGGCCGCCAGTGCCGTAGAATGTCTGCCACGCGAGAGGTGTCCAAAGTAGACGGCAGTTCGGCCCCGCTGCACCATCAATCGGCCAATCGACGACCACGAAGCGGCGCGCCTCCGCCACCGGCAACGAAAACATCGGCTGCAGCTCAGCTGCAGTGCACGGCTACCGCCGGGAGACGACGGGCTCGGCTGTGCTCGCATGGCAGCCGATGGCGCCGCTAATATCAGCGTATTTTTCTTCTTTGTGTACAATTATTGCGAAGAGCGATAACAACAATAAGAAAAAATTGCGGCTTGTGAGCGTCGGTATTTCATTTTGAAGCGCCGTCCGTTTTAGCTTTGAAGGGAACCAGAAAAGGCCTAGCAACGATATCGGTGCCGTCAAGCGATCAGCGGCGGTGAGGCTGCCGCACAAATGAGTCCCGGTCTCATCCTCTCTATGTACGGCAAGGAAATCTCCGTTCGCGAGCAAAAACCACTGTCGAAAGGCGGCCCGCGAATGGCAAACGGCGTGCGACGAGTTACCGTGCCAGAAACGAGGACTTAGCACTTCTCGGCTACCCGCTGTTGCTGCGGTGCCAGCCCTTGTTATGCGAAGTGTACCGCTATAGACCCTGTGTTGCGCGCACGTCTGGAAAAGCAGGCCAACACTGTTGCACTCTGTTCGCCCAGCTAATCGGACCGCTAAGCATGACTGTGTTGGAACGCGAGCGATTTGGCACTTGCGTTGCGGGCTGTAATTACCGATTCGCAAGGGCGCACAAACGAGCAACACGACGAGGAAGAGCAGAAAGCGTGCGTACCTGCTAGCAGACTAACCGGAAGTCGTAGGTTCTTGTTCAACCAATGGACATCGTTTCTGCAGTTGACATCACCAGATTCCCCCTACTGAAATCGTGACGACCGCTGAGGATACCGGAAAGGCGAGGGGAGGAGGACGGCGTTGTTTTTTTTTTCATTTTGTGGTGCTCCCGCGGCGCGTAGCGCTGCAGCGTTTGGCATCGTTGATCGTGACGGCATTCTGAACTCGATGCGTGTGTTTACTTGAAATGTTCAAAAAATTATTTGAGGTGGTTTAGGGGCCCTTTAAGGAAACACGTCATGTTTTTGTGGGAAACACCACAAGAAGTTTTGCTTATGAAAATGACACCATGAACTAACACTTGAGCGATGAGCTCAGTGTTTGCGATGGACTTCATGCTGGACACTTGCTGTGCTGTCGATTGTACTAACCAGCGTGGAATGTTGGACGTGTTTTACTGGTGTGGTGCGCATGTTCAAGTGCCAAAAAAATATGCTATGTTACCAATGAGGCATCACTTGATTCTTGCCGAGTAAAGCAGGCCTGCATTCTGCTAACAGCACGACATTAGTGCTGTAAACAGTCGAGTTGCACTTGATGCCCTACGACTGATTCGGCAGTCTCAGCACTGTTGTAATCTGCCAGTATGTGTATTGCACGGCTCTTACTGTTGGCTGATAAATGCGTCATCACGTGTATCGCGGAAATAGCTGTACGGTTACGTGGGGCCAAAAAAAGAAAAATGTCGCCACGCAGCCCATTGGAATGCACTGCACAAGACCAAAGCGACGAAGTGTCGCATACTACAGAATTGTCTTTTTTTGTGTGTGTTTGTGCGTGCGTGCGTGCGTGTGTGCGTGTGCGTGTGTGTGCGTGCGTGTGTGTGTGTGTGTGTGTATGTGTGTGTGTGTGTGTGTGTGGAGGGGTGGGGGCGCCAAATGAAGCCTTTACGTGCCTGACAAAACAACACTTACCCTGCAGTGTACTCGCAGTACATGTGGACACGTGCAGAACTTTCACAGGTTGTTTGTTCACCATGATCAGATTCTTTTCAGTGCCCGCTCTTTATTGAGGGCAAGCTCGTGCATGCATATGTTAACCGCCTCATTCGCGTCAAGCCACTCCAAACGATGAGCGAGTGTATCCTGATGAAAGTTCCTGCTGCGACGTGTTTGTCGGCCACACATGTCTTCGCCAATTGATTCAAAGTACTGGACAAGCGGTTCAAGAGTAAATGCTAGCACATCTTTAAAATTGTGGTTCCATGCTTTCTCGGAAAAGAACGGCCTGCATGTCACATTCGGTTCGGCATGTTGCCTTCACGTCGGTAAATATAAAAGGTGTTATTGCTACACGTGAGCAAATGCACATGTGTTAGAGCAGAAATGATGAGAAGCTATTTCAACAACACAAGCCAAGAAAAAAACAAACCCAACAGGAATGCTGCAAGATTGCATGGTCAAACGCTACCACTGCAGAGAGGCGAGAAGGGGTGGGAGCAAGCGCTTCTTGCCCATCAAATTCAGTTCAAGTACCGGCTGCTTAAAGGTGTCGTTTACTGGAAAAAGGTCCATTGCAACCATAAAGCCAGAAAAATGTATCGAATGGGGGCTCAATTGAACTTAGTACTATTTTGTCTTCTGGGTATACAAATTTCAAGAGTTTAGTTGACCCATAATATTTTTAATATATTTTGAGACTTCAAACATAGGTGGTATTCTTGGTTGTTCATATTTGTGGATACATTCATTTTTGTGAGATTTTGTAGGACTCTGCACAATATGTTTTGGTGTCTATGGGTAACAGCATTCCTGCCATAGTGCCAAACATGTTTCTTGGCACAGTGCCAGGAATGCTGTTGCCTGTAAATACCAATGTGTCTCGTGCTAGTCATGGGCAATTTTACGGAAATGAATGTATCCCGGAAAATGAACAATCAATACTACTGCCCATGTTGGTTACATGTGCAGTATGAAATGACACATCCTGCATCCACAAGCTGCCTAACATGAATGCTCATGAAAAGCTCTGGATTCAGACATACATTTAAGGAGGAAAAGCAGAATTTTTTCTAAATTCACAACTGACGTGGAAGGCTTTGTGACAAACTGTAAATGTTACATGTCTGCGCCACGTTGTAAAGCATAAATAGTGAGTTTTAGTATAGCGTAAAACGCTTGCGTTAGCGTTAGCGTGCAACGCTAACGCAAAGAAAGGCTGCACTGCGCGGCACAAGGTAGTGTTTTAGAATAACGAAATGGAGCAAAACGCTAACGCTAACACAAACATATACGGCGCCATCTAGATGTAAAAATACAAAATACTGGAAAGCCAAATCCACACGGAATGTGTCGAGCTGATCCAATGCCGAATCCGTAAGTGTGTCCCTAAGTCAAGCTTATCCAAAGCCACAGTCGCGTTAGTTACGCATGTAGGTGTTTGCTTTCAGTGTTGTTTTGTTGAGAGTCGCGAAACACATCGATTATTCTTTGCATGCCACGATCGAGTGCTCTGTGGGACCCATATTACCTGTCCTTTTTAAGTTGGGATGACATAGACGCCTTAATGCTTCAGGAATGAGAGCGACCGCGCAGGTTGTACGTGTCCTAAAGAAGCGGCCTGCTCAACATCGAGGCTATTCCGGAGGGGGCGTTTCGCCGGCAATTTCGCTTCGAGAAAGCGGATTTCCCACTTCTTGTCAGTGCCCGGCAGTTACCAACCACACTACTTTGTTTTGTCGCGGAAAAAGTTACTTGTATCGGCTTGACTTGCAGCTTTATACCGAGCGAATGAGCAAAATACACTTCGGTGCCATCTTGAGGCGAATACAGCAAACATGAACAAACCCTCTCGTTATGGCTACTGCGTTGCTAATCGAGAACGTATATCGAAAACAATGCCAATTTGTCACCTGTACGCCGCTGTCGAAGCATCATCTTACAAATTTAAAGCAAACACGAGCATTAGTGGGGAATGAATGAGCCGAACAGTGCAGGCCGATGAGTCGATAGATCCGAAGCGGGCAGCTCTCACTTCGATTGGCGCCGCCATGTTGCCGTACGTAAGGCTCCCCTTGCGTGCTTTAGCATTCACCGCTAAATCTCGAAAATAGCGTACGTACGTTAGAGCTCCAGCATCGTTTGCGTACAGCGCATGCGCAGTGTAGTGCGCGCAACGTTAACGCTAACGCTAACTCTTTGTGTTTGCTACTTTACGCTATACTAAAACTGTCTTATTGCAACAGTAGGTTTTGTGTACATATTCACTCATGTGTTAATTAATTATAAGTTTGAGTTTGAGCTTACTTTGTAACCAGTACTGAGTCTCTTTGCTTTTGTTTTGTAGCTGTTTCTTTTTTTACGGTACACTTGACAGAAAACTGTCGTATCTAGGCCCCTGCTGTTCTTGCTGATAGGCTATATGGCTAGGTAGCCATAAGCAGCAAGAAAAAATTCAATGATAATCTTGCTAATTAACTAAAATACACTAATCAACTTTTTAATTACTACCTTTAGGGCATATGATATAATTAAAGCTGTGAAGTAGTGAAGTCATATCGGCTTAGCAGAAATCTTAAGACTAGCACCACTTTCGAGATGTGACCTTAAAGTGTGCTATGGCATTGCATTGAACAGTTTCTTAAAAGCATGGCTCTGACAATTTGGAATGATCTTAAAGGGGTTGCGACATCAAATTTGTGACTTGCGCATTTTTAGTTTCAAACGTTTCTTATTGCTCCATGAAGCATCATGCACGCACTAAGATGCATATATTCTCGGTAAATAATTTAATATCGCATTATTTATGTAAACGACTTTCTGTTTCGGTTTCTGAGCGCCGAGTTGGACAGTGACGTCACTGTCTAGGAAGCTTGGTCACGTGGGCCCACAAAGCTGTGACGCACGTACTGCTGCATCGTCTGCTCTCGCACACATGTGCTGTTCCAGCGCAGGCAAACAAAACCACGCCGGCAGTTGTCATGGCTAGCTGCGGCAGTTCCAATTCCGACTGTACGTCTACGTCCGACTCCAATGAAGACTTTAGTTTAGCGTGGTTACCGGAATAGCGGGCGTACCGGAATAGCGGGATCGAAATGCGCAAGGCGGCGGTCCCGGTCGCCCGCTTCAAACTGAATTTGGCGTTGTTTTTGTAGAATTCACTTCGTTCGTAGCAAATGACTGCGTAAATGGCTCTCGCTTAGTATCATGCCGCTTCGACGAGAGAGTGTTATGGCTAACCTTGAGGAATTTTCGATATCGCTTCTCGTTTCGAATGCGCCTAAGCCAAACAAAAGAAATTTTCTCCGAGATGCAAGCACCACCTGTCGGTAAAGTCGGGAGATATGCACGACGACAGCATATGGCCTCTGAGATGGGAACATTTCGGACGCTATGGTAGACAGCTTGTACTGCTTGTCTGTTTCGCTGCAGATTGGCGGACACGGGAAGTAAAAATACAACGCGCTCATGGCTTACATTGCACTGCCTCTCGCACTTTCCGGACGCACACACACATAGACTTAGGTGCCCTATGTATGTGAAATTCAAGGTGTAATGGAATAGCGTCCCGCACGTAAACTACGCTATCACGCTATACTAAAACTTTCTTTCTGCAAAGTTCGTTTGCGGAACGGTAACGCTATTTCCCTTAACCCCGCTATTACGGTAACGTTAAACTAAAACTGTTTTTTTTTTTTTTTTTTTATCGGCATGGTCACTGCGCGAGCAACCGTCCGGATGCATCCAACGCTCGAGCAAGCTCACACGCTGAATGTCGCCGTCGCAGGTTCGCGTGACGACGCGAAGCACTTTGCAAAATGCCAGCAAGCTTGGCTAGTTCGCTGAGAAAAACTAGGCGAGCGAATGTGGATCCGCAGCCGATGCGGTTCCCTGCACTACTCTCTCTAGCCGGGTGCTGTGGGCCACTGCTCATTGTACATACGTCACTCTAATGTGGTATGACGTCACTAAAAATTTCGTTACGCTACCAATACAGTGACGTTGGTGTCAATCGCGCTAGCGATGGGTCTCGATCGCGAGAACGAGCATTTAGGCACTCTTTGAAAGTGAATTAAAATATATTGTAAGCGTTTGCTGTGTCCAACACTTCATGTTGACTGTCCTAGCATACAGAGGAAGCCTACAGCAGGCATTTTATAGCCTCAGAATTTGGTGTCTCAACCCCTTTAACTGAAATGCCAAGGCATTTTTAGCTTATTTTATGGACAAATGTCTTGAACATGGTGCTAGTCATAAGATTTCTGCTGAGCTGAGATACTTCACTGGCTGAGCTGAGATACTTCACTGCTCCTTGGCTTAAATTTTGCAATTAGAACACGAGTCCTAATGTTTATAATTAACAAGGTCATTAGCACATCTTAGTTAATTAGACAAATTATTGTTGAAATATTTTTTCCTTGATTTTACCCACCTAGCCACATAGCCCATCTGCAAAAACATGCAGGGGCCTAGATATGAGCTTTATTTAAAAAGGGGCCTAGATATGAGCTTTATTTAAAAAGTGTTTTCTGAGTAATCTAGCGCCAAGAAGGTAGAATTGTACTATGCGCTTCATGCCACTGGCGATAAAAAAAAAAAAAATTAACGATTGAAATAGACCCTGTATGTGTGTGTATGGGGGGGAGGGAATTAGATGGGTGGGTGAGTGGCAGATGCTGCCAGAAAAGAACAGTATGCAAGCTTCTGTGTCCTCTTCCATTTATATATATACAGGGTGTCCCAGCTATCACGCAGCACAATTTATAAAGAAAGAAATGGCGTTACACGAAGCAAACCTAGTGCGTATTGTTTCCAGTACAGTGGAGTAGCCGCCAGTGATTTTTTCGTTACTGCGATTTAATTAGGTAATTATAATTAATTATCTAACTTGAGAAGTACTGTCCTAATTATCAAAATGTCAATGAGAAAGTTGTAGAGCAACATGAAAAACTAAAATACAGCTTTCTGTTGCTCAAAACGTGCTACATAAATGTGTTTTTCCGGGCGTGAAAGAAGCCCGCGAATAGACGTAAAGTGCCTCGAGTGGCCAGTCCTGCCCCGCGACTATCGTGCCAACTATCCAACTATAATGCACTAAATATTAAAAAAGTGAAACCTTTTTTTGCGCATGAAACCAACTGTATGTTGTTAGCAGCAACCTGGAGAGACGTTCAGTAATTTTTGCATTGTTATTATTTTATTAGTTGGTAATTAATAATTACTAATTGCCTATTAATTAAACTTCTTGTGAGTATGCTAACACTGTTTTAGAACACATTTAAAAACATTATCTTCAATTGCTTGCAGCATGTTATACTCTTCATGGCTCATTTTTTCTGCATTCATTCAAAGGAAAGGCCACAAAATATTGAAAAAAGCTGGTGACACAGCCTACTTGCGTACCGCAGCAGTGTTGCTCTCAAACACGTGGCGGACAAGCTAATTCCGCATGTGTAATGGCCTGTCTAGGTCAGAAGTATGACACATTGAATTTATTCTAGGTGGCTGCTACATTCACGTCCATGTTCGGGTTGGCCTTATGCAGCAAATCAATAGCTTGCCATGCAATTTGTTATTTTGGCAGTCTGCTTACTGCTGCTGTGACAAACAATCGTGTGCTCATCATCACCATCAGTTTTTTTCTATGCATGGTTACAGAATGTTGCTGAAAATCATCTGGGCCCTTAGCAATACTGCTAGTTCTAGGCCCATACAAATTAATACAAAACGCCATTGCAACTCAGGTTAACAGGTAAAGTGATTTGTAAGTACAGATTCTACTAACATTGTTGTTAACACGATAATAACAAATTTGTTATAGCAGAAGAGCAAAACCAACAATAGCAAAATCAGTTAATATTACACTGTTAAAACATGCTCATTATGAATTATAGCTTGTTAAAGAACATATGAAAACCATGGACTCTCTTTTATCGTCTTCGGAAGGTTATTGCGTATTTTTGTACCAATGTAGGCTAACCTGCGCCTATCGTACAAGTTGCTAACAGGTCGTATGTTAAAATTTCTGCTTTATTGTGTCCTCATGTGTCTGTGTGGCGTGATGAAAATGGTACTTGTAAGGGGGTTATTGTCCGAAAGTATGGCATGAACTGAGCACGCTGTTTTGAAGTCCCTAACAATGAGGAACGGCATAATTTAAAATTTTTTGAATACAGTTCATTGTGTTCCATATAACCAGCGAAGGACATAATTCAGAGCGCTCTTTTCTGCAGCTTGATTACTGGATCTAGGTAAGATGGTAAGGCGTTTGCCTCCATGTATGAATACAATAGGTTAAATGACTGTTAAAAATACTAAAGTAAGTCATTCGTAGTGTACATGCGGGAAAATGCTGACGCGCCTGATATAAAACGTGCATGACTGAGCCAGCTGCCAACATTTGCTGTCTGTGCCCTGTAATGAAGGGATAAATCTAACATTATACCGTGATATTTATATTCTTGAGCTTCTGTAATTGTTGTCGTTGCTATCTTCAAAGTTATTGGTGGTATTTTAACTCTATTGGGCGAAAATATAATGTACTTTGTTTGAGATGTATATTTAGTGTTAATTTGTCTATAAATCAGTTTCTTATTTTTTCTAGTTCTCTATTAGCAGTGTTTTCTAAGTGACTGATATCCTTTCCTGAGGTTAAAACTATGGTATCATCAGCGTACATTATTGTCTCTCCCTTATCAAGCCTTTGGGGAAGGTCGTTGATGTACAAGGAAAATAGTATCGGAACCCAAAACTGACCCCTGTGGAATGCTGTGTGTAATAAATAGGAAGTCAGACGAGATACTGTCTAAGTGTTTGCTCTGGTACCTTTTTTCTTGGTAATTCTGAAAGAAATATGAACTGTCACCTCAAAATCTATAGCCTTGCAACTTTTTTTAACAGAATTTGATGATCGACGGTGTCGGACGCTTTATTAATGTCCAGAAATATGCCAATTACTATTTTGTTGTTATTCAGACAAGTGATAATATAGTTTGTTACATAAGTAACTGCGGTGCTGGTTGATTTGCTCGGATGAAATCTGTGTTGATGTGGTGTTAATTTATTGTATTTTACCAAAAACTAGTTATTTGCCAGACTATATAAGCTTCTCGAACACTGTAATAATGGTAGAGAGTATTGAAATGGGACGGTAGTTTTCTAACAGGTTGTGATCACCATTCCTAAAATGGGAAAGACCCTAGCTCTCTTCAGTAGATTGGGATACGTCCCAGTGTAAAAAGCGCAATTAAAAATTTGCGCTATGTAAGGGAACAAGAAATCTAGATTAGATTTTACTATGCCTAATATGCCTAATGATATACTGTCACATCCTGAGGCTTTATAAGTTGGCTCAAAAGCGAGGCTCGCTGCTACCAGAAATTTCGCGGCCATGCCTAGATAAATACCCTGTCAAAGTGGTGCAGCCTGGGCCAGGTTAGGTATGGAGTGCATATAGTTTCTTTGTATAATGTTGAGAGCAGCAGTGCTGCACATGTAAGCGGGGCGTGGGGTTGACTTTGTTTGTATTTTGCGGGCTTTTTTTTAATAAAAAGTCATGCAAGAGAGATTGCGTCACAAACAGTTGAAATTGTTGTTTTCGAATGTGTTCAAAGACATAGTGTTGACACATCTGCTGTAAGCGTAATAATTAAAAAGTTATCTAATGGACCTATACAAACTGATTAATTGTGAACATTACAAAAATAGTGGGCGTTTGTTCAAGCTGTTGCTAATGACATGCAGTTGGTTTCATACTCAAAAAAGGCTCCTCTTTTTTTAAAGCTTGGTGCATGATAGCTGGGACACCCTGTATTCAGGGTGTTTCAGCTAACTTGAGTTCAGTATTAATAATACAAACATAGCGCTATGCATGTTGTATTGGCGCAGTATTGTTCTGAGCCGTATAGAGCACGTCATGATATTTTTTTCAATCCACCAAGCCGGGTAATTAACAAAGGTTACTTAATTAACTTTTTAATTATTAACTCTAGCAAAAAATCCTCAATACAAAAGTTGTAGCGCTTGTTCAGAAACATCAGATTATTTCATCTCTGTTGAGATAACTGCCCTGATTAATTTTTTCCAACGTTGTTTTAAAGTGCGCAAAATTTTAAAAATACCATGTGACTGCCAGGCGATGCTTTTAGTGCCCTCAAATGTAAGTTGAACGAATTAGCAAAGGCTGCTCCGCGCACAGAGGTCGATTGAGCAGGCTGTCAGTGACTGCGACGGACGTCTAGTGACAAAAGGGGCATACCGTTTTAAGAAAAAAAAACTAAAAAGCGGCTGCCACGTGCGAATGCGATACAGGACCGGAGGCAGCAGTTGATGCAGCGCAGGCATTTTTTCTTTTCTTTTCGGACCAATGAAAAAATGATGGAGGGGGAGAAGGTGACGGTTTAATGAACGACGGAGATAAAAACCATGATCACAGTCACCAACAGCCTATTCAATCGACCTCTGTGCGCAGAGTAGCCTTTACTAAGGCGCATTAGCCAGCAGTCATGTGGTATTTTTTAAATTTTGCACACTATAAAGAAATGTTGGAAAAAATTCATCAGGGCAGTTATCTCAACAGAGATGAAATAACCCAAGGTTTCTGAACAAGCGCTACAACTTTTGTATCAAGGATTTCTTGCTAGACTTAATAATTAAAATGTTCATTAAATAATTTTTGTTAATTACCCAGCTTGGCGGATTAAAAAAAATATTATGACATGCTCCATATGGCTCAGCACAATACCGCGCCAATACGACATGCATAGTGCCTATGTTTGTATTTTTAATACTTGGCTAAAGTTAGCTGAAACACCCTGTATAGGCTCTTGCTAACGTGAAGGAGTGAGATTATCAAAGTGGTGCATAGCAATGTTTTTAAGCGCATCAGCACTTCTTTGGCTACCTCTCTGTTTCCTGTGTGTATACAACTCCAAGTGCTTCAGTTACGATCTGCCACGTGCAGTAGTGCCACGTACTTGTTCAATCGTCTGCGAGTATGCAAATACTTAAGTTGAATCAGCCACATGCCATGGCATCACATGCCCAGGCGATTCTCTACCAGTATGCATGCTACATGGAAATTCTGAAGCCGCATGTTGATGATGGTGCTTTACAACCAAACTGGAAATGTTTCTCAGCAGAAAATCTTGTCAATGAAAAATTAAGTTGGCTGTATCTTTGACAATGTCTACTGCATGTGTTGGCCTTGACAGCTGCTATCGCTTGTCAGTTGCAGAGACCTTGCGAATGGCTTGCGCCCATGTCACTACCCTGCCACTCATGCTAGGCAATGTTTATTGAGACTTTCTTGCGTGCCTTATTTGTTGCCACCATCCTGGTAGATGCTGTGGCTTCTTGCCAGTTGTGGCCAAGGTCATGCTAAGTGTGTGTCACCGTGCTGGGCAGGCACAAGTTGACATGTGTGCTGAGCCATGTGCATGCTTTACATAACGGCACAACTGTACACAAACTGTGCAATTTGCGAACAGTGATTCGATTAAAATGTGATCATGTGTTAAAGTGAGAGCAATGTTACCTCTTGAAAGTTTTTGATCGTTTGTTGAAAAATTGAAAGTACTGTGACCCTATATCACACATGACGTGAGGTTGCCATTGTCATCATTGCTGTGTAATGACACAGGGCATTTAGACAACACTTGCAGCAAGGCATGCAGAAGTGTGGCCGAATGTTTATTTTGGAATGAAACTGGTACTCATGTTGCTGAAAGATTTTTGACCACTGATTTCAGCCAGCGGGTATTTCAACAGTGTGTATGCAACTTATGCAGTGAGTTGATGTGGAGTTGTTGAACATCGAACAGGGAATATCGCTTTAACCCAACGCTTGAACAAGGGGACTTATCTACGTTTGGGCAGCAACTGCTTTCCTTAGCGGCATTGTTATGCATGCATAGCTTACTCTCCCCCACCCTCATTGGGGAGGAGGAGAATAGGCCAGTGCATAATGTGGTGTAGCTATCAACGAAAAAAAAAAAAGAAAGAAAAGGACTCTGTCGGAGGTGGTAGTAGACGGATCGGAAATGACAGGGGGAGGGACAAAGAAAAGTTTGGAGAAATGAGAGTAAAGGCGAAATATGGGGTACTGGTTTTGGGTTTCATCTAGGAGTGGAGATGATAACTGGAACCAGGTAAGAATTTGTGGACGTAGGTTCGTGCAGCCAATCCAGTGTGTCTGGTTTTATAAGAAAGCAGGAACTATTCAACTAATCTCTCTGGAATTCGAAAGAATTGGGGAGAGGATCTGGCGATTGCTACACCACATTATGCTCTGGCCTATTCTCCTCCTCCTCCCCTATGAGGATGGGGGAATGTGAGCTACGTGTACATAAAACGCTGCTAAGGAAACCAGTTGCTGCCCTCACGAAGACAAGTGCCCTTGTCAAAACGCTGGCTTAACTCTTCCATTACCACGCCTATGGAAACCGATAAATTAGATCGACAGATTTTCTGTGCATTGTTAAACATTTCCGTTGGAATTCTTCAACCAACAACGCCTTGCACCGTCTGAAAGGACAACTGAATTTTAAATATTTGTCACACATTATCATTTTTGGCAGACGGGAGTCAGGAAATGTGAAACTTCGACTGGAGGTATTGTCGAAAGTAGCCTCCAATGTTTCTAGCACTTCCTCAATAAAACGACGAATAATTTGCACATTGGTCGACTCGGCAACATAATGTTTAATTGAGAGCTGCAGTGAGGACACAGAAGCTTCTGTCGGGTTGTCTAATTTTCCGATCCTACGTCTAGGCTGTTTTGACAATGTCTGAAACAATGGTAGATGCTCATGAGTGCATGTTATATTGATAATTGTGTTTGATTATTACCAAGTGCAATCTTATTTTTCCCACTGTAGGTTGATTTTAACCATCAGCATTTTCACAGCTTATGAAAGTTACAAATTGTTTCGAGTAATCATTCTCGTGAAGTGGAACTTTCACTCACACAACAGGGCACGCAGTCGATTTCAGACCAACCTTCGACCGAAGCTTAACTAGCACTCTGATCTCTTACATTTGGAAAACCACCTGTGCAAGTGCCCTTATTCATTACTGTACAAAGCGCCAGTTGAACACGCACTAAACCACCTTGCTAGCACAGAAAAGCTGATCGAACACAATATTCAAGTATTAGGAGGCTTCTGCATGCTCCCTTGCCTGACAACATTTGCTTCACGAGCCTAAGAGATGCACGAAAAAACGAACCAGGTGCATGCTGCAATGAGCAAAAACTAGAGATGGGCAAAACGGCTCACTTCAGTGAGTGGCTCGGAACGGCTCAGCTCACTGAAATGAACCGGTTCATTTGAACAGCTCACCGGTTCACTTAAACGTGTAACCTGTGTTATTTATATTCTGTAGTTATGTGGCTTTGAAAAAAAAAACGATATATGCATAATTTAATAACCGTGTTATTGGTATTTTCGCTATTTTTAGAGAATATTTTGACATATATTAAAAGCCTGAATTTTTAGTTGTAATGAAGCTTTCTTTTCTGATATTGGGGATAAAATGCTTATGATATTGTGACAGGCAGAATGCGACGTACCTTTTTCAGAAAAAAGAATATGTGACTTCATCGTCATTACAGAAACTTGTCTGTTTTTGTGGTACTTTAAAATCAACTTTTGTCAAAATAAGAACAGAAAATGATTGTACATTATGTTTCAACTTTGTTCATTTATTCACATACGTACGTTTACTATAATATGAGTAAACTGTAACGCCATGCAAAATGAATGTAGAAATCATTTCTTGAAGTACAATACAAAAATCATATGAAAGATCCACAAAACTGCCGCACGTACCTTTCATTTTTTTTTCTCTTGAGTGCACGCGCGATACTGGCAATCATGCCATCATACGCCAGGACAAAAAAATAAAAAAAATAAATGAAGTTCCATTACAACACAACAGATCATTGGCCTCGTTTTAATGACGTGCTAATGATACACGCTCAGCAAATGCACTGAAGTGGATGTCATGGGCGACATTTTCATGGCTACACTAATTAGCACAAATGAAGACCAGGACGTAAACTGTACATTCACCTCTTGTCTTTAAAGGGTCCCTAACCACCCAGAGGTCGAAATTTAGTTGTGGTGTTGCAGTTATGCACGAGTCTACAGCGAACACGTAGCCGTGAGAATTTTTCGAAATGTTGCCGTAATAGCGGAGTTACACGCGTTTGATGATCGAAAAACGGCCCTCGCTCGTTTCGCTCTTTCCTTCGCTACTCTCCTCATCGGCTGGTCTCCCCTCCTCGCTGAGTGCTTCTCGAAAGGTCACGTGACATACGTCATCGCCAACGCGCTTCTCAAAACACTGCCTACTTCCGGTCACGTCCACGCTAGCGGCACATATAGCGACGGTGAACCGGCCGCCAGTGCTGTAGAACGTCTGCCGCGCGAGAGGTGTCCAAAGTAGATGGCAGTTCGGCCGGCACCCCGCCCGCTGCACGATCAATGGCCCAATTGACGACCGCGAAGCTGCGCGCCTCTGCCACCGGCTACGAAAACATCGGCTGCAGCTCAGCTGCAGTGCACGGCTACCGCCGGGAGACGACGGGCTCGGCTGTGCTCGCATCACAGCCGACGGCGCCGCTAATATCAGCGTATTTTTCTTCTTTGTGTACAATTATTGCGAAGAGCAATAACAACGATAAGAAAATATTACAGCTTGTGAGCGTCGGTATTTCATTTTGAAGCGCCGTCCGTTTTAGCTTTGAAGGGAACCAGAAAAGGCCTAGCGACAATATCGGCGCCGTCGAGCGATCAGCGGCGGTGAATCTGCCGCAAAAATGAGTCCCGGTCTCATCCTTTCTACGTACGGCAAGGAAATCTCGCCGTTCGCGAGCAAGAACCGCTGTCAAATGGCGGCCCACGAATGGCAAACGGCGTGTGATGAGTTACTGTGGCGGTAACCTGGACTCAGCACTTCTCGGCTACCCGCTGTTGCTGCGGTGCCAGCGCGTGTTATGCCAAGCGTACCTCTATCGACCCTGTATTGCGCGCACGTCTGGAAAGGCCAACACTGTCGCGCTCTGTTCGCACAGGTAATCAGACGGCTAAGCACGACTGTGTTGGAATGCGAGCGATTTGGCACTTGCGTTGCGGGCTGTAATTACCGATTCGCAAGGGCGCACAAACGAGGAACATGACAAGGAAGAGCAGAAAGCGCGCGTACCTGCTTGCAGACTAACCAGAAGTCATAGGTTCTTGTTCAACCAATGGACATCGTTTCCGCAGTTGACATCACCAGATTCCCCCTGCTGACATCGTGACGACCGCTGGGGATACCGGAAAGGCGAGGGAAGAGGACGGCATTGTTATTATTTTTTTATTTTGTGGCGCTCCCGCGGCGCGTAGTGCTGTAGTGTTTGGCATCGTTGATCGTGACGGCATTCTGAACTCGATGCACGTTTACTTGAAATGTTCAAAAAATATCTGAGGTGCTTTAGGGGCCCTTTAAAGACACCGAAGACCATCTTCGAAGTTTTATTGGACCAGCGCACGATGTGCGATCGGTGAGAGTCGTGCGACATCGTTCGAACAGCAGCAGGCAACAAACGGTACCATCCTTTGCCAATTAAGACTTCTTTACTTCTCCCCTCAGTGGCATCGGGTGCCACACCATAAGACGCACAAAAAACCAAAGAGACTGCTGCGCACACCACACACTGCGAGCGAGTACCAGTAGCGCGAGTCTGCTCACACCGGCCACCATTCGTCGGTCAGAAATCGAAAAACATTGAAACCCACCACAAGACCCAGCTCTGACAGAACGGTTCGGCACGGCTCGTTCAAGGAGAGAGAACCTAAAAGCCCCTTGATAATTCAACCGGCTTCCTCACTCCGAAAGAACCGCCGCTCACTTACTGAACCACATACGGCTCCCTCGCTCTTCGAAAGAGCGGCGCTCAGGAGCGAGCCGGGTCTTTTGAAGAGCGAGGGAGCCGAGGTGAAAAGAGCGGCTCGCTCCTGAGTGCTCAGGAGCGAGCCAGATCTTTTGAGCCGCTCTTTTGAAGAGCGAGGGAGTCATGCTTCAGTAAGTGAGCGGCGGTTCTTTCGTTCTTCAGCCGAAGGCGAGGGGGTGAAGGCGACTCTTGCGAGGAAGGGCGGGAGGGCAGTTGCTTTCTCGTACCGCTAATAGATGGCGCGGAAGTCGCACCCAGAACTCCCGGCTCTGACGGAACGCATCGGCACGGCTCTCTGAACGCGAGAGAACTGGCTCCCTTTCTCCAAAAAAAACGTCGCCCATTTTTACTGAACGACGGCTCACTCGCTCTTTAAAAGGAGCCGCTCACAAGATCCGGCTCGCTCCTGAACGACCCATCTCTAGTAAAAACAAATGCGCCTTGTAGAACAGGAATTTAACTGTTTTCACTTTTGCGAAGCTACTGCTTTCCCACAGAGCATGGGCATCACTATGGCTGGTATTGAGGCCAACAAATCTTCATAAAAATTTTCGTGCGTGATCTGTCTTTCGAAAGTTGGGAAGTAGGAGCTAGGTGCATATTTTGTATATTTCAGTTTTTTTTTACTCCTCTGTACTTTAACTAAAGATATCAAATTATTACTTTCATTGTGTTTCTGGAGGTGCTTGTTTGAAGATTCACATGAGAATTATAAATAACTGTTTAAGCAATTATTACTGCTTTACATCTATTCAAAACAGTGATCAGGCTATAATGTTATGTATCGTGATATACAGTGCGACTACTGTCTCTTGAAATAAAACAAAGAGTTAAAGTGACATTTCTTGTTCAACTACTCCTCATCATTTGAAGTTTCCATCTTCCTTTTAACTTCTGTCTTGTTTGAGTGCAATGAGTGAAATATGAAATTTTGGTTCAGATATTTGAAGGCTGCAGTGTTCACATAGAGCATTGAACCTATTAAAACTAGAATCTCTTCTTTCAGAATTTTTAGTCAAATGAGAAACTGGTGTAATTAAGCTAAGGCAGAAAATTGAGGTCACGTTAAATTATTGTGTGAACCATCTATACGACTACTGAATAGTTGTGTATTTTTCTCCCCGACAGCCTAGCTCTACAAAGGGTGTTGAAGCCACTCGCTTAACTGCAGCTCGCCTTATCAGCTCCAGCAGCAGCACCAGCAGGGAACGTGGTATGTGTGGCACTAGCAAGTTGCACCGGTCCCAGTCCACTCATGCAAAGGATGAGCCCAACTTGTCAGACTATGACAACTGGCTAGATGGCAAGGATCCATGCAATGTGCATGTGAAGTCGTGGAAAAGCAGCAGCACTCATTCAGTCGTGAGCTGTCCACCTGTGCTGCTCCCCAAGATGCTTGTGACACGTGAGCAAACCTCAAGCTCAGATAGCGATATTAATTTTGGGAGCCTGCGTTCTCTTATGTCATGTTTCACTTTGGGCTCCCATCGTAAAAAGAAGCGCAGGAAGAAAAAGAAGAAAAGCCATCATCTGGTGATTGTGACAGGCTCAGACAACAGCAACCACTGTTGTTCTAGTGGAAGTGTAGCTGGTGCACAAGCACAGCAACATGTGTGTGAAGGTGACCACAGCATTCGGCATTCTTCTAAGAAGCGTAGTGCACAGGAGCTGGCTTGTGTGTCTAATGGGCCAAAAGCCATCTGGAGGTATTCTCTGCAAGAACAGGACATGCAGAGAAGTGACGCTTCTTGCAAAGAGCCTGTTGCCACAGAAGTTGCAGAGCAAAAGTCTCCACCAAAGCTTCCGCCAAAGACCTCCACCAGAAAGAAACGCTTGGCTCCACAGCCTCCTGGTGGCAATATTACTCCAACTGGGACACTGCCGAGGAACCAACCAGTGCCAGCTGTGGTAGTTCCTTGTAGCTCATCTTCACACAGCACTGACAGCCTAAGTTTGACCCGACGACGGTCTCACAAAAAGCCGGCACCTCAGCCACCCAGATGTGATGTCTGGCATTCAGTAGCCAAGTCAGGGACTCTCCCAAGTGGAATACAAAAAGGATTATATGCCAATGAAGCTACAGAGGATAGCAAAGCTGTGACTACCTTGAAAACACGGTCACTTCCCATGGCTGATATCAACATGCCTGGCACCTCTGCTCTTCATCTTTATTTGCTTGAAAGTCAGCATGGTCAACAAGCTCAAAAAAGACAAGAATTTGGAAAAAATTTAGCTGACTTGGTGGTCAAGCCTGACCTTCCTGTTAAAACAATTCCATGTCCTGTGTCCTATATAGGCAGTGACAGGACTGAGTCTATTGGATGTGGTAGCTCTATTCAAAATAGGAACCTTAATGACAAGCAAAATATTAAAACAGTTGATGAGACGGGCAAACCAGTGCATGTAAGACCAGTGGCTTCAGAAGGTGAAAAAAGGGATGCTCACCAACATCAAGTCTCCAGTCGTGAAATGAGATCATCCACTCTGCCACCTACAAGGCAGTGCCCTCCTATTTTAGAAGAGGAGGAGCCATATGCCAGCACAGTAGTAGGTGGAGAATTCAATAACTTAGAATCTGTATTGAAACGTAACTCGAATGTGTTCGAGCTTTTAGATGCTTTCAGCAAGCTTGAATTGAATTCTGATGAGACACAAAAGGACAGTGAGCCTGAGTCGCCAAAGCACTCTAGAAAGCAAGTAAAATCACTGAAGTCACTTTTTCAGAAACACCCAACAGATGCCAGCAAAGTTGTTTCTACAAAGTGGACATATACGCCAATGGAATCCAAAAAAGAGAATTTCTTCACTGCTGTAAAACCTGGATCTCCCATTGCTGCAAGACTTGAAGATAGGGAAACAGCAGATTCCAAGATGGAAAACATTGATGCAAGTTCTTCGGATTCAGAGGCAAAGTGGGGGAAGAACCTGCCATCTCACTTACCTTTGAATACACAGTTGGCATCCTGTCGAATGAACCTCAAACCCGTTAGCCACTCTCCTGACTTTGGCAGTGTGTTTTGCAAGCTACGTCCACAAGCAAGTAACTCTTCCCCTGGAAACCCACCTTGGGTATGTTTGCTCTTCAAAGGTGCACTTTGTATTAGAACTAATGTGACTAACTACCTGTGCTTTCAATCAAGTTTTGGTGCTTATACTGAGGGAAGAATATATACATGGCAGAATATATATTACTACAGGGAGGCAAAATGCCTTTTAAGTCGCATAATTTTATCAGAATGTACTTAGACTTTAATGTAATTTTTTTCATTTTTAATTTTATTTACCCTAAAGGCCCATCGGGCATTACATAGGGGGGTTGTTTATTGTTGTTTATTGCATTGATATGTTATTTTTTATAATCATATTGCTCTTAAGAATATAGTGCGAACAGGGTCCATGTATACATGGGCTGCTCGTATGTATGTACATGTGTGTGTGTATGTGTGGGCACACATTTTTGCATGCATGTGTGGGCAAAGAAAATAACAAATAAGGTCATTTGAAAATTTGGCCAATTAGCCCATAGTTAGCAGCACAGGTCATCATTCTTTGCATTGGTTCATTTCGCTTTCTAGAAAGGGCCAATTTTTTCAGGCTAAGGGATGCCTCCCCAAAAAATTTGGTGAGAGGCCCAGACCCCCTGATGTTAAGCCCTTGTGAAACCCATGTTGTTAGCTTTTGTCAAGCATCATTGCCTGTGGCATAAAAATTTAACCCGCCGTGGTTGCTTAGTGGCTATGGTGTTGGGCTGCTAAGCACGAGGTGGCGGGATCAAGTCCCAGCCACGGTGGCCGCATTTCAATGGGGGTGAAATGCGAAAACACCCATATATTTAGATATACATGCAAGGTTAGGAACCCCAGGTGGTCCAAATTATTCCAGAGTCCCCCACTATGGCGTGCCTCATAATCAGATCGTGGTTTTGGCATGTAAAACCCCATGCTGCAGTTAATTTAAAAAAAAAGTTAATACAGTTGACTTCTAATAATTCAACCTTGTCGATACCAACAAAATTGATTGAATTATGTGGTGCATAGAATTAAAAAAGAAGCAGCAAAAACGTCCGTACATATGGCTGCTTCATTTGGCCATATTAACCCTATTCTGACATGACCCCAAATCTAACACACGCCCAATTTTATGTTAAAAATTATGCAGATCCCACGCACTGTGGGATTAGATGTAAGCAAAGCTTCCTGTGCTGTTTGCATTGATTAATGATAACTGGTGGTGATGTTTCGGCGAATGTTTAAGCTCATCCGCATTTAGTGCAATACTAGAGTGGTGAGTTGATGTTAAACGTTTCTTGTGTGCGCCACTTGTATTTGTCTATATGTAGTAACAGAACACACAGTGAGATGTGCTTGCTTGAGGCGTTGTTGTGCACCGTTGTTCATAGCCTGCAAGAAGGTTAGCACTGTCGTTGCCTCACATGGCACAACGCATCTTGGCTAAAGTGTTAAACATTAATTAAATTATGGGGCTTTATGTGCCAAGCCCACAATCTGATTGAGGCACACGGCTATGGGGGACTCCGTTTTAATTTTGATCATCTGCGATTCTTTAACATGCACCTAAATCTGAATACACGAGCGTTCTGGCATTTTGCACCATCGAAATGCGGCTGTCGTGGTCGGGATTGAACCCGAGACCTCGGGCAGCGCCAGTGCCGCAAAACTACCGCAGCGGATACAGAAGTGTTTATTTGATGGGCGGCCGCTTCCGTAGTCTCTGTTGTCCGCTTAACAAGTTTGCGTGGGATTTATTTGTCAGAAATAGCAGAAAAGTACCGTACCCTACCTTGAATTTAAATTTATCCAGTTTGTCCGTAACTACTGCCGTGTCTAGTAGCCGTATTTCCTTGCCTTCATACATCACCTTTTCCCTCTCCCGCCCTCCCCTTATTTATGCGAGTGAAGAATGGCAAGGCTGTAATTCACTCGTTTCGTGACTTGATCGGCTCTAGCCATTCTCTGTCTTCTCTTCCTGCCTCCTCTCTACCATTCTATCTTCCCTCTGGACTGTTGCATGTTAGTAGAAAGCGCTGCAATTTCTGCAATGCTTTTGATGGGGGTCACGGATAATCACAGCAGTCGAGAGGGTATTGTGGCAACGCCCTGGGAGCTCCAGATGGCATTGTTGCAATGCGATGGAAAGGTCCAAACGAGTTTCTTGCATCACCTTTCCTCTCTGCCACGCTCCCTCTTTGAACTGCCCGCCCGACGTAGCGTGCAAGACAGCTGTGACAGCAGCAGTAGCAGCAGCAGCAGTGGAAAAGTTGAAGGAAGAGGCAAAGGAAAGCTTCGCTTTAAAAAAATGCACCATGTCTTTGATTCTGGCAATCAGGTATTTGATGAATTCTGCTGAGTTTATCTTTACAGTATAGAAATTTATCACTTAGTATACATTTTCATCAATGTCATTCAGCTTTTTATTGCTCTGTGGATGACAACACACCTTCCTTGCAGTCCATTAAGTTTGATATTCCACATTTCTCGAACCCCTCTATTACAATCGCAGACGGGATGGTTGCTCACGCTTAGGCTAACCACTTTGCCAGTTCATTCTGTGATGCATATAAGTCTCTGGAACATCGAAAACACATGATGTGACTGTATTGCCTCTTGCTTACCACGTAAAATAGCATCATTTTGAATTAGCTTTTGTAGTGAACGCTAAAAACAGGACGTCATCACCGCCATTTTTTACTAGACTCGCCTAAACCTGTGTAAAACTAGGGATGCTGTTGCTCTGTGAAGCCCTTGATGCATGTTCATCAGTGTAGTTGTTAGCATGCATTGAATGCAAAGGAGTAGACCATTTATTTGTTTCATCAGCAGTGCTGTGGCATTTATGATGACACTTGATATTAAAAGCTTCAAGTAATAATCAGAATAATAATACAAAAATGTTAAATGTTAAAAGTGTGGTAGCATGCCTAAGCTTATAACATTACTGTGTAGTGTAGTTTAAAGTTACCTTATATGTAAGATGCACTTTTGTATTGATTGACAGTGTTCGACACATTTTAAAAGTGGCTGAGCACTGCTTGCTTAGCATGTGTCTTACACCTTCCATGTAAGGCTTGCTGCAGATGCCTAGATATGGAATAGGATATATTTGGCATTCCTAGACTTAAAATGCTTCTTTGTTAATGCAGAAACACCAACTCCAAGCTGGGAAAGTGCTGCCAGACGAACCAAGACCAAGTGGCTCAGAGCTGCCAGTTGTGGAGACTAAAAATAAAACTTCCGGAGGGAGAAAAGAAGGTGGAGGGGGGGGTCGTGTTGGCGAAACTGCCTCGTCTGCAGCAGTGGCTGCCACAGCTGCATGCTCACTTGAAATGATGGCAGGCAAGGCCTCGCCTGTGTCTTTACCCCAGGCCTCTACACATGCCAGTGCTCATACGAGTTCAGGTGGGTTTTTCCATTCAATTTTGACTCTAGCTATTTGTCTGCAATTTTGTATTGTGTGTGGTTTGGATATTTCATCGGTTTTCTTTCCTGCAATAGAGGAGCTCTCTTGTGTGGGTGCCTGCCTCCCACACAAGAGGGAACAAAGTATGTCGTGTATGATTCATTGACAGAGGATTTTACTGTGCTGATCTGACTCCTTGTGCACATTTTCCTATGGGAGAGTGGATAGTTTTGCAATGACAATCAAAAGAAAGCTTTTCCTTAAATTTACCTAGCAGCCCAGCCTTCAGGTGAATAAATTTGTCAAAAGTTTGTTCTCTTTAGGGAAAATGAAGATAAATTTGACACCATGTTTGTGCTGTACTGTTGGAGAAGTGTGGTGGCTGTTCACAGAAAAAGTGCTCCCTGAAACATCATATATTCCTAGATGTGTTCAGTTTTATTGATAATGAAAAGAACATAGTGTGTTATTGACATACTAAAAAAATGATACACTTTACTCTTGCAATATGAAATTTGTGTTGTTTACAAAACCCAATAACTGTTAAAAGAAAGGGGTGGGGGGAGAGATCTGAGGAGCACTTGCATGGTGAAGTACAGTGACGTATCTTATGTTGTAGGAAGGCAACGACCACCTGTGCACCCGAATTCTCCAACTGCTCTTATGCAAGCTAAATTGCCAGCTCTATTTCGACAGCTTGAAGAAGCAATTAGCAAAGGCGAGCATGACAGAGCTGCCATTTTGGCAAGGGAGCTGGCTATGTACAAGGTGTCTTGTTCACTGCGTCGAGTCCGGAAAGTAGCACCAGACCCTAAGCAGTTTATGTGAGTGTAAAGGTGGATGCATGTTTTCTCTTCACGAAGTTTTCTTTTTAAGGAGGTATAGATTTTTGTCTGTAGTTGGCAGCATAATTGCATGATACTTCAGGAGCCATTTAATTATGCATGAAATTCAGGGCCCTGGCCCTTTTGTCTCCTAGGAACAGCTAAATGAAAAATATAGTGACATTTGTGCAGTGTAGCATTAGGTAGCTGTGTGACAATTATTTTCTGAAAAGTTAAATCCTAATTATCATATATTCCTTTGCATTCACAGAGTAAAAATGTATGTGGAAGACAGGAAGTCTCATGTTGGTCCCATTTCATTGCCAGTCCATCCAGAGATGACTGTCAGCAACCTTAAGAAAAAGGTTGGTGTATTTTGGTGGTGTGAATAAGCTTTTGTGGTTGTTGACAACCAGACATCAAATTGTAGTTTGATTTGTACAGCTTTGTTTCTGTTAGTTGTCAGTAATTTCAATTAATCTTCATCCGTTAAGTTGTTTTGTTTCTGCACTTTGTTTTTGCTGCAGTCAAATGCCATTTTCTCTTAATTGCTACAATAAAAAAAATTTGCTGTGTTTGTGCCTGTTTTATGAAATAAGCCATTTGTCTCTAATCACATTTTCAAACAAGGCAAAGGCTTCACAGGAACATGGCTAATTTAAGTGACCAACGGTAAATGAGCGTAGCAAGCCTCAACCTGTAGCAAACATTTCAATGAGGAGGCTTGTCTTTGTCAAAGCAATAATTGCTTTTATTAGCAGGGTTATGCAGCCACCTCTGTGACCAGTGGCAAGGAGCTCAAACAGGCACAAAAGAGTAAGGTGAGGTTTGCTGAGTAGGGCAAGTTAAAATGTTCAAAGGGAGCAACTAGTTGAGATAGTGAGTGAGTGGGTGGGTGTTCGTAGGTGTTGCTGTAGTGGTGGTGGGGTGGCAGGAAAAATAAAATAAAAACAAGCAAGTGGGGAAAGAAAGAAACTGTCTTATGTGAGCAGCACTGTCAATCTGGTGGACATAGTTTTACAAGATGACGGGAGGTAAGCTGAGATAAGATTTAATTGACGAAAAAATTAAATAACAAATGAAAGAAAGAAAGAAAGAAAGAACTTCAAGGTGTATCAATAGGTGTCCACTCAAAAGTAAGAAGTGTCAATACGAAAATAAAGCAATGAGCACAAACACATCTTTCTTGTCAAAAGTTGAGAGAGAAAGAAAAAGAAATTGACCAAATGTAAAATAACATATGATAAAGAAAATAAAGAAAATAAACGATAAAGAAAATAAAGAGAGAGAGAAAAGGTTAGCTCTGTTCTGGCCAGATGCAAGACTGCTAAGTAGCCAGCAACATATACAGTTAAACCTGCTTATAACGAACCTTCATATAACAAATTCCTGTATATAACGAAGTTTTTCTATTCCCCGCTGTTACTTCATAGAAGCACATGTATTTGAGACCTTTACGTAACGAAGTGGCAGCGGGAGACCCCCTTGAAATAACGAATTTTTCCCGCCGACAACCTAGAGATTTTGTCCCGAATTTTGTCATTTTTACGCGAGCAGCAACCGGAAGCACCTTCTCCGTCGCGACGAAATGCAAAGCGGCGGCGTCGCGCTTGGCGTGCTCGAATTCACGGCGACTGCGAGGCAAGAGCGAGCGCACGTGTGCGTGCGTGCGAGCATGCACGAGGCGGGCATGCATCCCTCGACCCGGTGATCTTGCTGCCGCGGGCATGACCTTTCCCCCTCCCTTCATTCAAACCTGATCCTGCCACTTGCTGTAGCTGGCCTAGCCCGCCAAGCCGGCACTCTCCTTTTCCAGTTGATGTAGCCAAAAGAAAAAAAAAACATTTTGTTTTTTTCAACGCTGTGGCAGCGCCACTCTTTGGTTACTGCGCAAGTCTCTGCGCTTCACTTCACTAACCTGACACTAGGTGACACTATACGATGCTACGACGCCATCGTGTCGCTCGCTCTTTGTTTCTGACGCCTCGCGCTTGTGCGAAACGACACGTGTCCACACATCCAGTACCAGTACTAATTTAGTTAAACAGCGAACATTTACAAGTTTATACGGCCGATAAAACTACTATCCTTACTTCATATAGCTGTCTGCTAATTTGCTGTCACAATCTATGCTTCGCCTTTCCGGCGAAACTGGGACTTTTTTGTTCATCGCAACTTTAGTGTATTGGGAGTTAATCTTGAGCGATAATTGTATTTCTCTATAAAAGCATCAGGTGCGCGGTACTGTAAAGGATTTTTTTTCCCTCTATTTTGGTCACGAAAAATGGGTGCACGTTACAATCGAGGGCGCGTTACAATCGAGTAAATACGGTAAGCATTTCTTTTTTCAATTTTCGTGCCAAACCTGCATATAACGAAATCCTCTTTATAACGAAGTTTTTCAGGAATTTGTCAATTTCGTTATATCCACGTTTAACTGTATACCATTTTACTAGTCATTAGTCGCAACACTGTAAGTGAGAGATCTTTGTCGGGCAGACAAACCCATAAGAAAGATCTGTAGTGACAACAATATTTCTGTCCATCACATAACCTTAAAGTAGCCCTAGCTGATAGAAATGTCAGACAAAACTTACTAAATCAGTCCTACAAGGATGTATCTAAATTAGAAAGGAGGTCAGCGTTACATAGAAAACAACCTAAAGCACAATCCAAGCAGCCGCTAGCATTTATGACTAAGTACTCCATTGTGCTCTCAAACGTAAACAATATTCTACAGAAATATCATCCTCTAATATCAAACAATGAGTGTCTTAGAAGGTCAACAGTGACTTAGAAGTGTCTTTGAGGTGCCAAAGGTCACCTGTCTTCATAATAAAAACTTTAAATTAGTGGGGGCCCAACGCGCCAACTCGTAGCGCGTGCAATTGCAACTACATAGGGTTCGGGCGAATAAGGCAACAAGCAAGTCAACTCAACAACATTTTTTGCTGCGGGCAATAAAACGCACTTGCAGAGGGAAGTCCGCTCTGTATAATAAGTAATAAATAGGCTTGCTTCGTTGCGTGTAGAAGTCGCGCAAGCTACTCACGGGTTGCAGCGGGTATATCCGTATGGGCAGGTCAGGTGTAGTGAGGTCAGAGAGACCCGGGGGTCTCTCGGTCGTGCTCTTTTATACCTTTTTACCTTTTCGCGAGGGGAATGTCCTCCTCGCCCGTCGGAAACTTTCCCTCTTTCCGCGTGGGTACGCACGTCGCGAGAGGCGAGCGAGAACAGGGAGAGGGCAAAGTGCCTCTCTCTCGTGTCTGCCCGGCTCCCGCTACGCGCGATTGTGACGACGAGCGTACGCGGGAGAAGGTGTCCGCCCGGCTCTTGCCGCGTGCGTTACGTGCACATGCGACGACAAGCGTACGCGGCAGAAGATGGCGGCATGTGCTCCCCACAAAATACATAAGTATATTAGTGAATGCGAAAGTTAACCCTCAGTGTATTGCCAACGTAACAGCTTATTCTCACTTTAGGTGAAAGACCTGTAAGCACCTTCAAAATGACAATTAGAAGCGTCGCAAATGACTATATGCTTGAATGTTAATTAGTGAATGTCAGTTTATATGGATGTTGTAAGAATACAGCCAAGCAGCTTCTCAAAGCAGTCACAGAGCATTTAGTAGTTATTTTTTCTCTAAAGATGCAAAGACAACAAATATAGATGTTTCATTCAAGTGAACATCTTATTCACTGTGAATTGACAAGTGTTAGCAACCTTGCGTACATTGACATTGTCCATATTTGATGTACGTAATTGTATTGTCCTCTCTGTTATGACCCTCTATGGCGTTTGACAGTATTAATAAAAAAAAAAGGCACTGGAGCAGTTCCGGCTGAGAATGCGAACATTCTGCTGCAGCTGCTGTCTATGTGTGTGCGTGTGTGTGTGGAAAGGTGTGAAGTAAAGAGGAAAGCGGGGCTCGAGAATTGGGCACAGTGATGTGTTCTTCTAATGCAAGAAACATGCCTGGTTCTTGTCTGCACCTGCTGTGCTGTGACTTTCAATGACCATACTCATTCCCTCCTCAAGGAGACTGGTGAACCAGTGCTTGTTTCCTTGTGCGCTAGTTATCGGCAGGGAATCTTTTACAGCATGCACTGCAGCAAGTGCACACTCACTGTAGAAGATCTGAGCCCACGACACACCTGGTGGTGCAAAGAGATGAGGGCTGGTTAGTGCATGCTTAAAGACAAGAGTACTGCACATATTGACCCTTTTCGCGGAGCAGTTTGTTCTAGAGAAACGAGATGGCGCTCACGGCGGCGCGCCATACCTCTCCTCAGCGACCACGCACGAATACGAAACCACTACCACTTCTACCTTGCTTCTGTGCAATCAGCTGTCGGAAATGCAACTGAGTTTTCGCAAACACACTGTGCTTCAATCATGCTAGATTGAATCATGTGGATTGAAGACGTGTGCTGTAGTTGGCTACAAAAATAGTGACTGGCATGTTAAGGAATAGAATAGCTCTGTGGGGCGAAGTTCGCGGACCACTGCTGAAACTGTCCGAACGTATTACCGGCACTTTGTGATGTACGGCTTTCCTCAAGGATACAGAAATTTGCTGATCCGCCAGCCTTGTATCGCTAACCTTCAAAGAAAGGGCTTCATTCCCAAAACGTCGGCAAGGGATTACAAAGGGAATAGCGCCGCTTCCTGTCATAGTATGTTTCGCGCACATTATCTATACACATCTGTCCCAAATGGCAGGAAAACTTACGCCCACTCTATCGCCAACGTATCAAGAATAAGTGAATGGGCGCACACTTGAATATATGCGCACTGTATACGCACAATAAATGACGAAATACACCTATGGCGCACGAATGGTCGAAGCTGAATGTTTCGTGACGGTCCACAAGAGTAAGCGAGTTACTAGCTGTAATACATATTTGCTACAAGGTATTACAATGTACAAAGCAGCTACGTTTCAAGCCTTGTGCGCAGCAAGAACAAATCTATCGGAACTGAGCACACCCACGAGCGATTAGGCAGAAAATAATCAGATAGTGGCCGCACCGAGGAACTTCACTGAGTCAGAAACTGACAAGCCACTGCTTCAAAATATTTGCCGAATAAAGAACAAAAAGCAAAACACACTAATCCTGACTGAATTCATAATCGGAAAGCTTGGATAGCTTGGAATACATATTTAGCCCCGCTTTTAGAACAAGCACCATATACGCTGCTTGCGCCGTTCGAACATAGCTTAATCATCTCCGAAAGCGCTTTTGCATGTTCTCTGAAGCTGTGATCAAAGCTTCGTGTCGTCCACCTAGTCACCGTCTACGATATCTCCGACAACAGAGGTTTTCTAAGCCGCGCCAGCGTCATACACTTCGATTGTAAACAAGGAGGCAACGGAGGCAGTTGAGGCAAGCAATGGACGCGTCACCACGTGATCAAACATGGCAGCGCCCACGGCATCGCCGCGAAAAGGGTCAATAGTACTTCAATGTGAGGCCGCCATAGCTACAGTAACAAGAAAGAATGCGTCAGAAAAAGATGGAAAAATTACTTCAATGCGAGGCCGCCATAGCTACAGTAACAAGAAAGAATGCGTCAGAAAAAGATGGAAAAACGCACTAGCCAAATCAATGAGAAGTAGATGACACTCATGCATCCGAAATGTTGTGCAAAGCTTTTCATGAGAAATACTTTCGCTGTCTAAACAATTTTATTAAGGTACTGTAAAATCATGTCAGGGACCTTTTAAAATGTAGCTATGGCAGCAAAAGATGTCACTTCTGGAAGTAACTCTGAAAGTATCATCCTGTGTTAGACTGTAACACTGCAACTGTTTGAAATTCTACATATTTGCTTCCTGCATTTCTGTTTTTGTTCTGGAATAGCTATCTCTTGCAACATTCTTTTCATATCATAACTTGATTTAACTTTTTTGTTTGCCATAGTGAGTGACAGGTTCATCACCTATCATCACTCAGGCTGTTGGGTTATTAGTGAGCAATTTATTAAGCATGTTTATTTCATATAGCTTCTATATTCTACCAGGTTGAGACTGAGTACAACATTCCTGCAAGGGTTCAGCGATGGATACTAGGCAAAAACCTGGCCACTGATGATGGGGCTACGCTGGAACACTTTGGTGTGAGCCACAGTGCGTGTCCAGTCTTCCTGTACCTGGTGAGCCCAGCAGAGGAGTTAAGGGCTGAAGAGGTCATCCGAAACAGATGCTGGAAGCCCCCGGATAGCATCGCTAGCACTGAAGAAGGCGAAGAGTTGGCAAATACAATAGCTAGGAATGACACTTCTGATGCATCAAGTACTTTGGATGCCCTCCTCAATGACCGTGCAGCAGGTTAGACAATCCTTTTTCTCACAGAAAGCATGTTACTCCAGCATTCAGCATGACGGATATATTGAGCTGTGTTAATGGAGGCCTGGATGAAGTAGGCACTCGTGACAACAATAAGTCCATTTGCTTGCAAAGACTTTTGTATAGACAAGACAACCTCGGCCAGGTGGTGCTGCTGCACCTTGCTGAAAGTGCCCTGTGGTTGAAAAAATTCACCCTGCAGTCGCACACAGCGCTCTGTCGGCCATTTGTTTACATTTATGCTGCGTGCTCTCTCGTTGCACATGGCACTCGTGTTGAGCATGCACTCTCTCTCGTTGCTCGGGGAGCTCACACTTGAGCTGCATGTTCAACAGCAGTGCATGGACTAGTTGGGAAACGGCAATGTGTAGACTATAGTGCCATTTTTCAGTAACTGTCTCATCCAGAGTACCTTTTTCATGGGGGGGGAACACTAAGAAAGGCGAGCATCTGCTGTGCCTGTCATTTTAGGACGTCCAATAAGATGTGGACATCAAACATAATTACAAATGCGAAGTATGTTTTGCACATCAGCGACATTTTCTGCAGCAGTGAGCTTAATATACAGGGTGTTCCAGCGAACGCTTTCAAAGATTTTTAGAGGTTGCCTATGGCAGATAGCAGAATTCTAGTTCATGAGCTGGTCTACTCGAAGAGGCGGACATTATTTGCACAAAAAATTGAAATGCTTAATTGAATAATTAACAAAAATTCACTAATTAAGTTTTTAACTAAATACCTTATGGTCTATATTTAGGGTTGTTCGTTTTCTGGTTTTACATTTTTTTTTAATTTGGGGGGGGGGGGTAAAAATCTGGTACTATTTTTCAAGCAGATAATCCGGGAGAAATCGGGTTTTTTGTGGGAACTATTCCAAAATTCAGGTTATTTCGGGTTAAATTTACAAATGTACTAAGTACAGTTAAACCTGGATATAACGAAATTGACAAATTCCCGAAAAACTTCGTTATAAAGAGGATTTTGTTATATGCAGGTTCGGCACGAAAATTCGAAAAAGAAGCGTTTGCCGTATTTACTCGATTCTAACGCGCCCTCGATTGTAACGTGCACCCATTTTCCGGGACCAAAAGAGAGGGGAAAAAATCCTTTGCACTACCTTGCGCCTCATGCTTTCATAGAGAAATACAACTATCGCCCCAGATTTACTCCCGATACTCTAAAGTTGCGATGAACAAAAAAGTCCCAGTTTCGCCCAAAAGGCAAAGCATCAATTGTGACAGCAAATTAGCAGAGAGCTATACGAAGTAAGGATAATAGTTTTATCGGCTGTATAAACTTGTAAACATTCGCTGTTTAACTAAATTGGTAGACTAATGCCTAAGCACATGTGCTACAGCACATGGTCAAAGACGGGAGCAAGGCTTCAAGTGTGTAGGAGGCGGCCATATTGAAATACCAATGGCGATATGGTAGCACAAATTTAGGGTCGTACTCGATTCTAACGCGCAGGCAATTTTCGGACCCGTTTTATCGGAAAAAAAGTGCGCGTTAGATTCGAGTACGACCCTAAATTTACGCTACCATATCGTCATCGGCATTTCAATATGGCCAGGTATGAATGAAGGGAGGGGGAAAGGTCACGCCCGCGGCGGCAAGATCGCCGGGACGAGGGATGCAAGCCCGCTTCTCGTACACACGCACACGTGCGCTCGCTCTCGCCTCGCAGTCGCTGTGAATTCAAGCGCGCCAAGCGCGCCGCCGCCGCTTCCCATACCGTCGCGGCGGAGAAGGTGCTTCCAGTTGCTGCTCGCGCAAAAATGACAAAATTTGGGGCGAAATCTCTAGGTTGTCGGCGGGGAATACTCATTATTTTGAGGGGGTCTCCCGCTGCCACTTCATTACGTAAAGGTCTCAAATACATGTACTTCTATGGAGTAACGGCGGGGAATAGAAAAACTTCGTTATATCCAGGAATTCGTTATATGGAGGTCCGTTATAAGCAGGTTTAACTGTAATACAATACATTCGTTGCTTCTCTTTTGAGTGTATCGCGAGCTTCTTAAGGCTGACGCGTTAAAACTAGGGATCTGTTTCAAGCTGGGGTAATTGAGGGGACATCAGGGTTTTCTAGCAAGTACTCCAGAGTTTGGCATTTGTTTGGAAATTAATAAGTACAGTGTAGACCGCTTATAACGTAAGTCGCCGGAGTCGCGAATATCCGCACTATAAGCGGTACCGCACTATAACCAAAGCAACAATTTTCAAGGCCCACACATATGCAAAACATGTTCACCGAGCCGCCATGCGTATGTGACAGTCGAGAGATGCGGCTAGAACGTTTGCATTCAATTTGCAGTCGAATCTCGTTAATTCGAATCAAATCACGCGGCGGCGCCTCCGACCAGCATTGCTCCAGCACCGCCATTGAGTAAAAGCTTAGGAGAGACTCCTCAATGTCGCGCACGAACGAAAAAAAAAAATGCGGAGGAAATTTCACCCTCTCTCAAATGGCAAGGTCGCCGGTTGTGCCGGAACATGCGTGTACATGCCGTCTCAGCCACGCCACTGTAGCCACGCGTAGAAAATGGCAGTGAACCCTTTTTTCTCCTTTATGCTTCCTCTACTTTCTAGTCACTTGTTGCATGCTGCGGCTACGGCGCAGAGGGAAGCAGCGGCGCTGTCCCAGGCCGGCCAACGAAACTGCCCATGCCGGCAAACGCCTGCTTCCCAATAACGGCAGAAAACGAAACTTCGGGGAGCTGGCGCCGGGCCGGCTAGAGGGGCGGCGGATATACTGTTTATTTCTTTCCAGTTCCAATTCAAAGCAACAGAAGCCACCATGCTTAGAAGTGTGTGAAATCTGCAACAGTGAGCTTGAGATATATGCCAATTCAATGCAAAAGTAGCCACCGTGCTTAGAGATGTGCGGGAGGGGGGACAAAAAACGGATATACAGTATAGACCACTTATAACGTAACCGCTTATAGTGCAGGACCGGATATAGTGCGGTCTTTTCAGACTCCCGTTAATTTTCCCATAGCACTCCATGTATACACGTATCGCTTATAGTGCAGTTGCGGGAAACGAAATACCGGTTACAGTGGGGCCTGGGAGTACGGAAGTCAGCGGAGACGGCGAACGCTTCCCTCAAACGGGCGCCCCAAGGAGTGCTAGAGGAAGAAAGAGAGACGAAGTGGAGGAGAAGGGCACGTGGTGCGAACGAACAGCCAGTGAGGCTGAAACCAGAATCTTGAGTGCGAGTCGTGAAATATCACGGCGCGCATAGCGAGCGAGCGCCACGAAACTGCCAACGCTCGCTTCACGATAACAGCAGTAAACGAAACTTCAGGGAGCGGGCGGCGCCGGCACATCACGGCGAAGGGCGCACGCGGAGACCATGGAATGTGAGGGAGGAGGGCGGCAGGGAAGCGCGGATTTTGCCTCGCCCCTCGCCCTTCCTCATAGCTCCCTCACTTTCGACTGTCACCATGCCCGCTCGCCTCCGTGCACGCTCCGCTGCTCCAGCCGGCCCGGTGCCAGCTCGCCGAAGTTTCATTTTCTGCCGTTATCAGGAAGCGGGCATTTGCCGGCGTGGGCAGTTTCGTTGGCCGGCCTGGGACAGCGCCGTTGCTTCCCTCTGCGCCGTAGCCACAGCGTGCAAAGAGGCATAAAGGAGAAAGAAGGGTTCACTGCCATTTTCTACATGTGGCTACCGTAGCGTGGCTGAGACGTTGGCACGTACACGCATGTTCCGGCGCAACGCAGAATTGGCGACCTTGTCATTTGAGAGAGGGTGAAATTTCCGCCGCATTTTTTTTTCTTTTTTTTTCGTTCACGCGTGACATTGAGGGGTCTTTCCTAAGCTTTTACTCTATGGCGGTGCCGGAGCAATGCCGATCGGAGGCGGCGCCGCATGATTTGGTTCGAATTAACGAGATTCGACTGTAAATTGAATGCAAGCGTTCTAGTCGCATTCCTCGACTGTCGCATATGCGTGGCGGCTCGGTGCACATGTTTTGCATATGTGCGGACCTTGAAAATTGTTGCTTTGGTTATAGTGCGGTACCGCTTATAGTGCGGATATTCGCGACTCCAGCGACTTACGTTATAAGCGGTCTACACTGTACTGTTTATTTCTTTCCAGTTCCAATTAAAGCAACGAAAGCCACCGTGCTTAGAAATGTGTGGCGAGTACTGTTAATTTCTTTCCGTTGTGAAGCACGTGAATAACATTCTTGGGGCACTGAGTGCCATCCAGCTTTTTTTTTTTTTTTTTTTACATTTCTTTGACAGGTGCATCTTTATGGGAACAATCACTTTTTAGTGCTAGTCTGCCTCAGAGACACGGGTGCGATGTTTTGTGCTACCAATTTCAATGGCTTTGTACACAGTAGTCGTATGTCTCACCACACCCAACCATTTTAAGAAGGAAACGACATCACAGAAATTTATGTTGTGCAATTATAACATTGTTATGCACTTTTGAAAGAGAGAATGTCAAGCAGCTTGTGCTACCCATCTTGTGTAGTTCAAAAACGCTTATCATCACTTAGTAGGTGAAGGGCATATTTAAAAGAATGATAAATTGTCTTTGTTTTGGCTACCGGCTATGTAAAATTATTAGTGCGAAGACCTAGTGCAAATGGACTAACTAAATGAAATGATTAAGGACAAATGGTGCGCAATTGTGGGATGACGAGACCACGCTTGCCATCATGGAAACCAAGCCCGTAGCCGGGGGGGGTGTGCTCCAGAAGGGCTCCCGCCACCCCGCTGCACAAAGAAACTTTTCGACGCTGAAGTGCCTCAAAACCTACCTTTGCAACAGCTCTGTTGAGGAACAATTAATTGAATGGGTTGGCTCTGATGTCGCTCTACAGAGAGTCTGTTAACGTGAGCAACGTAATCGCAACGTTTACGAAGAAGGCACGAAGACTTGTGTTTTAGGCTTCCGAACTTAAGGAGCCAGTGCGGAAAAGGACTTTGAAGCAAACGGACGCACTGCGCCGCGGACTTGTGGGACCTGACGAGATCACTGCCGACCATTCCACGCCAGACGCCGGGTGAAGATCTTCTTGGGTGTGCTTCAATACAACGAATATTTCCACTCTTCGTCTCTTTATTTTTTACTCTGAGTAACGCTGTTCTATTTTTATTGATGAAATTTATTGAGACGGATAGTCCGTATAAATATAATATACTATTAGGAAGATTCATCTCAAAACTAAAAATATAAAACTATATTAATAAACTAGTATTTAAAAAGTCACATAATTGACATACTGCGATCTTTACCAAAAATAATTACTGAAAAATAGGTGCTTCCTCAAATAGTCTAGGCCTTCAGCAAGTGCCTCCCCCCCCCCCCCCCCCCCCCGAAAAAAATTCCTTGCTACGGCGTGGTGGAAACGCAGCCTTCAATTGCATGCGCTCGAGTGCAAACAGGCGTGTGGTCACTCCAGCGGGACAGGTGGTGAGAGGATGCGACCTTCGACGTTCGAATCTGACTCTCTAAGGGGAGCAATTGGCACTGGCGTCGCAGGCAGAAACTTGAGGTTATCTCATCTATTAGTCCTGTTTAGGTCTTCACGAATGTGCTAGATGGCACGTTGCTTTTCTAAATACAAGAAATATTGTAATACTGTGTAGACATTATGGTTTACTGTGACGAACTTACCAGAAAAAAGGCTGTTCAGTTGAATAAAAATTCATCCTGGTCAGGGGCGTCTGGAAAGGCGTTGGTCCCGGGTTCGATCCCTTGAACCAGGATGAATTTTTATTCATCTGCAAAGCTATCTTTCTGAGAAACCTGTATGGGTTTCCTTCATAGCTTTGTGCTACAGTCGAGTGGATGACAGTTTTTCCTGTCATTAACCTTCCTCCACCATGTGGGCTTCCGCAGAACTAATTTGCCATATTCTGTGTCCCTGTGCTTCAAGTTGTCGATTAATTTGCCCTCATGCTGCGATCTGCTAGCCTCCTGGTTAGCTGAGATGGTAGAGTGATCACCCCGATTAGCCGTTGGTCCTGTAGTTGATCCCCTGCCAGGACAAATTTTTATCCAACTGTGAAGCTTTCTTTCTGAGAAACCTGTATCAGTTTCCCCTGTAGCTTCGTGCTACAGTCGGGTGCCTTTCATGTCATAACTGTTGTAGCCGTACATTCATGTCAATTATCTGATGTTTGCATGTCTCTATGCCCCTCCTTATGTAATGGCTTTGGGTGCTTAAGAAGGAAATAAATGAAATGAAATATAATCCTTTGCAAGACTTGGCTTTAAATCCAAAAACCTAATATACCTATCACACAGTACCTTATGTGTTAGCATTTTGAATAACGCGTGCTCCATGCCACATGCTTCTGTTTTCTTGGGCATTGTTCTTTAGGCGCATCTTTTGTTTCTTGCATGTACTGAGATCTTTTGTTTTAGCTGTGCCAGAGTATGCACTTTCTTGCTGCTGAGTTGCCCAAGTGTAAACATTTCTGCTTGTAAGAGCTTCAGAATGGAAATATTGCTCTTTCAAAAAGTGCTCCAAGGCCTTTATTAGATGTCTCACGCATTGAATCAGTGAACAGCTTTGATTTGTTCTCTTTAACATAATATTTTGTTTTGTTTTAGGGTGGACCTGTCAACTGTGTGGCATAAATAATACTGAACCAGACACCTGTGCAATGTGCGGTGTTGCAGTGGTTGTTGATGCCACTGATCATGCTGATATGGATGCTAGTCGCCCAAGTGTGGATGCTGACCATAATGTTGAAGCTGCTCTTGGTTATAAAACTGAACCCACTGAAGTACATGACCTAGTACATGACCAACTTGAGGCCAGTAATAGTCGTGCTGAAGTTGACTTCACACTCAATCAGGTAATTTTGACCCCACATTTAATTTTGTATATTTAACCCACTTGAGCATTTTGTTGAGTTATGTTACTATGAGGGCATGTTTTTGTTTATTCATGTCTACAAGGGACTTATGAAAAACTGCTAAACATTCCACTAATAATTGATTGCATTGCTGTAATTCGAGTATAGTAGGTTCTTCGATTGAAAACATCACTTTTGGAGGTAACGACTGACTTTTTTTTTTCACATTATTTCAATTTCACCTAGAAGAGAGCAATTTAAGGTCAATATAACATGAGTTCTTGTATTTATGTATTTCATTGTTTGTCTGTGTTTCTAGAAGTGCATTGCTTCTACAAGAACAATGGTAACCAACTCGCCAACTAATTATCTCCTTCGTATAACATCAAAATGGTTGCAAGTTTACTGTCTGCTCAGTGTGCACTTTTTCGAACTTGAAAGCATGAAATGCTTCTAGCTCTCATTACTGGCATCTCCTTTTGGATGTTTTGGTGAAACCAAATACATTTTGCTTCAAAATCTGCTTAGGAAATTATTTATCTGTGCTGAGTCAGTTTGCAAGCCAGCATTGGCGCACCTCATTTATTTGTGCCACAACCTTATACTTTATGTATGTGCCCTGTCGTCAGTGAGATGGCGGCTTCACAGTACCCATGACACTTGGTGGCATAGTCGAATGCAAGTATTTCATGCTTTAAACCTGCTGATACGGCCAGATGATGTGGCAGTTTTTTCCCCAAAGCTCTTTGTTATACTGTTGTCATGTGGACAGTCTCACTGAACATTGAAGACAAAGGCTGTTGCAAATTTTTTTAGGGACACGTGCCACGGCCACATGGAGCATATTATTGTTCACAGAGAGCTTGAATGCATAACGACAGGTAATACTAGGAGGGTAATGACAAATGGAGGAAGGTATACTTGGGGGAACACTCAGAATAAAGGGCCATCATTCATGGTACGAAAAAAGGAAGGAAAAGGCACAATATGCAAGCGCATAAACAGCAAACCATAGAGAAAAAAAAATTGAAGAAAGTCATTTACACTTGACAATCTGCAGAGCTAGTGTACATCTATACAGCAAAAATGTAGTGTGTTCAGTGTATTATAGAAATAAGCTTGGAGAATACGTTTGTATTGTATATCTAAGATCCTATATTAGGGTGATTTCATTTTAGATCATCGTATGTAATGCTTCATCACTTCACAACATAGCACGTCACACATACACCTTGTTTGAAGTGTGATGTCGGTTCAGCAGCATGCTACACCCTATCTGGGGGTACTGAAGCTGGTATATTGGCTTATCACCCTGTCAGTGAGATAGAAGTGGTTAGCCTACATGCTACAGTGTAGACCCCTTATAACTTAAGTCGCCGGAGTCGCGAATATCCGCACTATAAGCGATACCGCACTATAACCAAAGCAACAATTTTCAAGGCCCGCACATATGCAAAACATGTACACCGAGCCGCCACGCGTATGCGCAGTCGAGGAATGCGGCTAGAACGTTTGCATTCAATTTACAGTCGAATCTTGTTAATTCGAACCAAATCACATGGCGGCACCTCCGACTGGCATTGCTCCGGCACCGCCATAGAGTAAAAAAGCTTAGGAGAGACCCCTAAATGTCGCGCGCGAACAAGAAACAAAAAAAAAAAACGGCGAAAATGTTATCCTCTCTCAAATTTCAAGGTCGCCGATTCTGCGTTGCGCCGGAACATGCGTGTACGTGCCGACGTCTCAGCCACGCTACCGTAGCCACGCGTAGAAAATAGCAGTGAACGCTTCTTTCTCCTTTATGCTTCCTCTAATTTCTAGTCACGTGTTGACCTTGCACACTGCGGCTACGGCGCAGAGGGAAGCAGCGGCGCTGTCCCAGGCTGGCCAACGAAACTGCCCACACCGGCAAACGCCCGCTTCCCGATAACGGCAGAAAACGAAACTTCGGGGAGCTGGCGCCGGGCCGGCTGGAGCAGCGGCGGGCGCACACGGTGACAGTCGAAAGTGAGGGAGCTAAGAGGGAGGGCGAGGGGAGCCACCGAAGCGGCGGAGTTGCTGAGGCGAAATCAGCTTCCCTGCCGCCCTCCTCCCTCACATTCCACGGTCTCCGCGTGCGCCCTTCGCCGTGCCGGCGCCGCCCGCTCCATGAAGTTTAGTTTACTGCCGTTATCGTGAAGCGGGTGTTGTCCGGCATTGGCAGTTTCGTGGCCCTCGCTCGCTATGCGCACCGTGATATTTCACGACTCGCACTCAATATTCTGGTTTCAGCCTCACTGGCTGTTCGTTCGCACCACGTGCCCTTCTCCTCCACTTCGTCTCTCTTTCTTCCTCTAGCACTCCTTGGGGCGCCCGTTTGAGGGAAGCGTTCGCCGTCTCCGCTGACTTCCGTACTCCCAGACAGTCGCACTGTAACCGGTATTTCGTTTCCCGCAACTGCACTATAAGCGATACGTGTATATATGGAGTGCTATGGGAAAATTAACGGGAGTCCGAAAAGACCGCACTATATCCGGTCCTGCACTATAAGCGGTTACGTTATAAGTGGTCTTTACTGTATTTAGATTGAGATTAAGCATTGTAATGGGCTTTACACATTCAGAGCACACAGATTGTTGACTTGCATGACAATTTTAATGGTGAGCTAGACAGACTGGGCAATTTAAATTTCCTGCCTATGTTTTCACTCTGCCGACAGCAGAGGGCATTGGTGTTGCCAGCTGCCAGCGTCACTATTTTTTCTTTGACATACTATAGTGGATGTCATTGATTGCAAGAAGCCTCATGTGGCCTGGTACATGTGGGTGCCATGTTTTGAAATGTTGGTTTTTCGTGTAGCAAAAGTGAAAAAAAGAATACTTTGATGGGCATGAGGCACTTGTTAATCCTTAAAATATTTACTGAGGCTAGGCATTTGTGTAGGCTAGAATAAGCACAGTGGTTTGGGGGAGTTGGTACTGCATGATTTGGTGTAGGTAGTGCACGAAAAGTGAGGGCAAAATGGAGAGATGGGTGGTGATAAAATGTAACAAGGAATGTACAGTCGTGTTAATAGGAGCTGCAACACACAGTACCTGTGGTTGAAGGGGCTCCAAGATTGCACGGCAACGCTGACATACGCGAAATTGGAGAACTAAACCCACCGATCCTATTACCAACATTTATTAAGCCACTTTTTCGTATGTCGGCAGTGCCGTGCGGTCTTGGGGCCGCTTTGACCTCGGGCACTGTGTTGCATCTCATATTGAATGCGACTGTACGTACACAGGAGCACTGAGGATTTTATTGCGTCAAATCCTGTGTCTCATGTAAGCTTGCCATCGCTTGCTGAGTTCGAGCCTCTTTATGGGCCCTTTAACAGGACCTATCCTGAAGCAGATTCTCATTAAATGGTTTTTTCCAAATGGAATGACTTCAAAGATTAGTACGTTTCAGATTGGCAGTAAAATCACATACCTTTTATTCTTGCTTAAAACTTTATTAGTGAAATCAAAACAACTCAAGCATGCTGTACAACTTAAAGGAGAGAGAAAAGTAACAATATACACATCATTATTTTTTATTTTGTGCAACAAGTGCAGAAAAAACTGAAGCTGTCTCATGGCCTAGTGGTAGAAGACCTGAAGACTCGTATTGGCAAAGCTGTTTAGTGCAGTGTTGATTGCAATGCAATGAACAATGCAACGCACAATTTGCAATGGACTGTTAAAAATTATTAGTGCAGTGTTGTTAATGGGCCACTGTAATGATGATGTATTGATCTGTGAATTATGTGGGCACCATGGAGCTATAGCAGAACTATCCAAACATATTTGTGATTATTTCTGGGTTTCCTGTCCTCAGCATCAACATTTTTTCAGGGCGTAATTATTCAAACAATATTGCTATTCGTGAAGGGTTTTTTGTGCTCCACTTCTGGTCTGCAATACTTATGTCCCTGTAGTTCCTGCATTTCATTGTTGTACATGAACAAATCTATGAATGAACTGCTTCATTCTCTCCCACTGACACTGTAACACCCTCTGCATGTGTCATGAAGCATGCAGCATAGACACTTTATGCCCTTTACACACACTTAGAGGACATGTGGTGTAGAGCAGCACAGAAGGCATGACAAAATGTCTAGCTGTATCCACCAAGATCGTTTCCCATTTTTAGAGCACTACTATCTCTTGAATGGCGTGCCGCAGCTCACAGACACATTTTCAAGGAATGTTCATTGCCTAATTGCAGTACTTAAAGGTGTTTTATGGGACTGCTACTACTTATACACTGTCTTATGGTACTTAGCAATGCGTTATCACTGTTCACAGCTTATTTCCGTGTGATAAATAAAGGAACACCTAAGACGAAAGACAAGAACAAGAAGGCGATAACATGAGGGCTTTGTTGTCGCCTTCTTCTTCTCGTATTTCATCTTTAGGGCTCCTTTATTTATCGTGAATTACTAACATGCCCAGCAGTCTATCCTTAGCTATTTCTGTGTATTTCATGCTGAGACACGAGGACGAGTGCCCTCTCCCTTCCCCCTTCTCCCACTATTTCCCTCTTTCTACCCCCCATACCCCTCCCCCCAGATGCTGAGCCGTGCTCCCTATAAGGGCTGCAGAAATACGCATCTTTTCCCAACCTAAACCTCTACTACTGAGACACTTTCGCTTAGCTTTGCCAATAAAATATTTTTTTTTGTACTCTTAAACTGTGGGTGATGGCAATATACAGTATAGACCACTTATAAGGTAACCGCTTATAGTGCAGGACCGGATATAGTGCGGTCTTTTCAGACTCCCGTTAATTTTCCCATAGCACTCCATGTATACACGTATCGCTTATAGTGCAGTTGCGGGAAACGAAATACCGGTTACAGTGGGGCCTGGGAGTACGGAAGTCAGCGAAGACGGCGAATGCTCCCCTCAAACGGGCGCCCCAAGGAGTGCTTGAGGAAGAAAGAGAGAAGAAGTGGAGGAGAAGGGCACGTGGTGCGAACGAACAGCCAGTGAGGCTGAAACCAGAATCTTGAGTGCGAGTCGTGAAATATCACGGCGCGCATAGCGAGCGAGGGCCGCGAAACTGCCAACGCCGGCCAACGCTTGCTTCACGATAACGGCAGTAAACGAAACTTCAGCGAGCGGGCGGCGCCGGCACGGCACGGCGAAGGGTGCACGCGGAGACCGTGGAATATGAGGGAGGAGGGCGGCAGGGAAGCGGATTTCGCCTCGGCAACTCCGCCGCTTCGTTGGCTCCCCTCGCCCTCCCTCGTAGCTCCCTCACTTTCGACTGTCACCGTGCGCGCCCGCCGCCGTGCAGGCGCCGCCCCTCTAGCCGGCCCTGGCGCCAGCTCCCCGAAGTTTCGTTTTCTGCCGTTATTGGGAAGCAGGCATTTGCCGGCATGGGCAGTTTCGTTGGCCGGCCTGGGACAGCGCCGCTGCTTCCCTCTGCGCCGTAGCCGCAGCATGCAACACGTGACTAGAAAGTAGAGGAAGCATAAAGGAGAAAAAAGGATTCACTGCCATTTTCTATGTGTGGCTACGGTAGCGTGGCTGAGACTTCGGCACGTACACGCATGTTCCGGCGCAATGCAGAATCGGCGACCTTGCCTTGAGAGAGGGTGAAATTTCCACCGCGTTCTTTTTTTTTTCATTTTTTTTTTGTTTTGTTCGCGCGCGACATTGAGGGGTCTCCCCTAAGCTTTTACTCTATGGCGGTGCCAGAGCAAGGCCGGTCGGAGGCGCCGCCGCGTGAATTGGTTCGAATTAACGAGATTCGACTGTAAATTGAATGCAAACGTTCTAGCCGCATTCCTCGACTGCGCATACGCGTGACGGCTCGGTGCACATGTTTTGCATATGTGCGGGCCTTGAAAATTGTTGCTTTAGTTATAGTGTGGTACCGCTTATAGTGCGGATATTCGCAACTCTGGCGACTTACGTTATAAGCGGTCTACACTGTATTACAGTTGAACCAGGATGTGTTTAATTTGAGAACAGTTATATATAATTGAGAACTTGATATGCATAAGACCATGCCAACGTAAGTTGTAGTGAAGATTAGTGTGCATTTTTTATTATCCTCAAAGATCATGACACCTGCATGGTCCAACATTCCTGGATTAGCTTCATCTTGAGAGCTGGGGAGCATGTTACTTCCGAGTCGATGCAGTCATGATAATTTCACTCAAGTTGTGGTTGCTGTTGCCATGTGATTCCATGAAAAGTGCTTCTCTACTGTGCCAGCTTAGCGAGTAGTGTTGGACATGCCACATCGCTTTGTGATCGAAACAGTTGCGATTCGGAGTGACCTGTGGTTGAGCACAGCCATTTTTTTTTTTCAGTGAATTATTATGCTGCCAGTCTGAAATGGCATAGTGCCAGTCGGCCTGATCTTGATAGGCAGCATTCAAGCTCTTGTATATGCTTTAACTTTTCTTGCATTTCATGTTTGTTTTACTTTTACAGTTGGAAAATTACATACTATTGCATACAATATTTATTTTCCTCATCAGTGCTTTGCAATAAATGCCATTATTGCAAGATCCAAGCTTTGCGCTGTTCATTTTTTATGTTGTCATGATCCGTGCAAGCCACATAGTATCAAAGCGAGTGCTGAATCTCGACACACTAGTTATTATAGTGACTTAAATTTTTTTATCCTGCAGGCTTAGTTCATTGGGAATTTTATTACTGTGATGTGGGGGTCCAGTGGCGCACCGACGGGGGGGGATTCGGGGGTTGTAACCCCCCCTGAGGCCGACTTCACCCCCCCTTTTGTTTAACCCCTTTTCTTTCTTTACGCATTTGAGTACTGCAACTAAGATGTAAGACGCGCAATCGTCTGCACACTCGCAAAAGCGCATTTTTTGACAATTTCCCGTGAAGAAATCGAAATTCGTGCTGTTTAGAGGGTATTGGCAAACTGTTAACCCCCCCCCCCCCTGGCAGAGATCCTGGGTGCGCTACTGCGGGGGTCAAACACATTTAGCTGGGCAAGCATCGCAAACATGCGACACATTGATAAACCGGAGTGCAAAATGAGTGATCAATAGTAGTTTTTTGATAAATTGTGAAGTGTTCACCTTGACTCCAACGTTATGTTGAGGCCCTGGTGCAACAGCCATTATTGCATTTTATGAAATAGAAATGCTGGCATATTTGCATGTTGCATGCCTATTTGCACGATAATGCCTGAGAGCCAGCGATCCAGTTTACTCTTTGGACTGACAGTGATAGCAGCACCATGTCATTTGTGAAAATGAAAGAGTCTGCATTTTTCTGGGCATCTCAGGCACAGCTTGCAAACTGAGAGTAATCTAGGAATGTTGGTTTTACCAGCATATTCGTTTGTTGACTGGGGAATGTGACTCTTTATGGAATGTGGCTGAACACTGTATTTGTCCTCACATGCTTTTCACCTTGCACTCTTCAACTTGCTGACATGTTTCTATCTCTCTTTATTTCTTTTTCTTTCCTCCATTTCCCTTTGTCAGATGCTTGTCAGATGCCTTCAAAGCTTTCACTTGGCTAAAGCTAGGGGAAGACGCTAAAGGCAATTGATAAGTCAAGCTAAAGGAATAAATGAGTGCACCGAGATGTTCAGCATGCTACTTTTACCAAGAACAGAGAATTCATAAGCGAGAAATTCAAGTAAAAATAGTGCTGTATTGGTGCCACTACAATGAAAAAGCGGTACCAACTTCATGATATAAGATGTCCTGTTTACAATTGTTAAATTGTAGTCATTAACTTGTATTAAAAGCTTATGCAGTTTGGCCGATTTTATTGGCTTTTCTCACAGAAACACTCACTGATACTATCTCTACGCATCGCTCTGTCGGCACTATGTCTGTAAGTGTGGCACCCTCTCTGTGTAGACTTTCAACGCAAAGCAGGCAGAAGAGTTCAGCAGATTGTGACCTCTGAGATCACTGTAGAGCTATACAAGAGGCTGTTTACCACAGTTGTTTTGAATTCTGGAAGAATTGTGCAGCCCCTTCAGTTGCAATTTCCTCTGCAACTTGTCTCCTCTTGAAATAAAGCAAATGTTGCTATGTTTTTTAAAATGTAATCTAACATTCTAGGTTGATTCAATGTTTGCATTTAGTGTCCCTTAAGCTCATGTAGGTGGCTGGCTGTTTGAAGACTCAGCCTGGACTCCAGGCTGTGTCTTCCCTTGTTTTCGCACTGTTAATCAATCTGACTTCATTTTCCTGTGTCTTGTTTTGATCTTCATATGAATTTAATAATACAAAATGTGAGAGAGATCGGTGATCACTATGTTGCAATGCACTTTTAATAGCAGGGCTTTTTTCTTTTTTGTTAAAGGAGGATGTAAGCCATGGTGAGGAACCAGAACAAGTGCCCCCACCGCAAACTTTATTGCCTCAAGACTACATGCGACTTGTTGAACTTGACGAACAAGACTTGGTGCCAAGCATGGAAGCATTTGAGTGCTCAGTTTGCTTTCTAGGCATAGAACCTGGCCAAGGGGTCTTGTTGAGGGATTGCTTGCACATGTTTTGCAGGTATGGTTCATTCCAGAAGTCATAGTAAACATTCTGAAGAAAATTATAAACAATGAAACAGTGGGCCAGGACCTGCCACAGTCTATAGCTGTGGTGTTGCACTGCTAAGCTCATGGTTATGGGTTCGATCATGGTTGTGGCGGTCGCATTTCATTGGGAGCAAAATGTAAAAATACACAAAATACATGTTAAAAAACCCCAGAGCGTAAAAATTAATCTAGAGTCCCCCACTACGGCATGCCTCATAATCTGATAATAGTTTTGGCATGTAAAAACCCAGAATTTATTTTAATTTAATCATGGGTCAAGGAATTGTGAAAAAACACCCTGGCATTAAAATTCATTCAATTTCATGGCATTTGATATTTTTTAATGTCTGTAAACTTGTGATATTTTTTCCTATAACAGTATTTATTAATCTGGTTGTTGTTCTTTTCTCATTCTCAATCCTTTGTCAGAGATTGCTTGTCAAACTCTGTTCGCTATGCTGAAGAGGCTATGGTAAAGTGCCCATTCAGGAACAATGAATATTCATGCAGCAGCCATCTGCAAGAACGGGAAATTAGGGCGGTGAGTGCTTCATGGCTTTACTAAGCTTTGTTTTTAATAGCAATTAAGCTTTCTCATAGTTGCATCATCATTGCTTACCGAAAATTGTTTCATTTAATATCATTCCCAGTAGCCTGAGTGAGCTGTCCAGCATTGTTTTCATTATTTTAGACAATCTTGGCATATCGGAAAATTATGCTTGATAGGAGCATATTTCAGGAAAGTTTGGTGGTATATCAAATTGGATTGCAGATGCCTCGTTTCTTTGTTCAGAATATGCAAAGGTCTTGCGGTGCTTTCATATTGAACTCTTGCTGTCTTCGAATTTCTGTTTGATATACGAGGTCTGTTAGAAAAGTATCCGACTGGCCAAAGAAAAAAAACTGGCATAACTGGAGCGTTGGAAACCTAATCACCCTCAAAGTAGTCTCCTTGGGACTCCACACACTTCTCCCAGCGATGCTGCCATTGTTGGAAGCCTTCCGGGAAGGCCTCTTTCGGAATGGAGTTTAGCTCAGCTGTCATTGCAGCCATAATGTCCTCTCTTGTCTGAAATCGCACTCCTTTCAATGGCCTCTTAATTTTGGGAAACAGCCAGAAGTCGCAGGGGGCCATATCAGGAGAGTAAAGAGCCTGTTGAACTACAGGAGTCTGGTTTTTCACCAAAAAAGTCTGAATCAAGTGCGAGGAATGTGCAGGAGCATTGTCGTGATGGATGCGCCAATTTCCTGTTCACCACAAATCCGGTCTCTTGCGCCATAGAGCCTCACGTAGGCGACGGAGGACATCCCTGTAGTACTCTTTGGTGATTGTTTGACCCTGTGGTGCGTACTCGTGGTGTACCACACCGCGGGAGTCGAAGAAAGCAGTCAGTATCACGTTGACGTTGCTGCGCACTTGGCGTGTCTTCTTTGGTCTTGGTGATGTGGAATGCTTCCACTGTGACGACTGGGATTTGGTTTCCGGGTCGTACCCGTACACCCAAGACTCGTCACCAGTGATTATGGTGTTCATGAAGTCGGGGTCACTGTTTGTGGAATCTAGCATGCCCTGTGAGACTTCAACATGAAGTTGCTTTTGCTCCACCGTGAGCAGCTTCGACACGAATTTCGCCGCAACTCTCTTCATGGCTAAATCTTTGGTCATAATGGAATGTGCAGAAAAAGTGCTGATGGCCACCTCTTCCGCAATTTCTTGGATAGTCACACGATGGTCCCGCATCACCACAGCGTTCACTTCGGCGATGACCTGGTCATTTCGGCATGTTGATGGCCGACCAGAGCGTGGCTCGCTCTCCACCGATGTGTGGCTGTCTTTAAACCAGTTGCACCACTCCTTAATCTGTGTGCTGCTCATAGCATCGTCACCGAGAGCCGCCTGAATCTTCCGAATGGTTTCCACTTGGCTGTCGCCCAGTTGTTCGCAAAATTTGATGGAGTAGCGCTGCTCCAGTTGCTCCGTCATTTTCCTTGCAATAAAGAAACCGACGAGAGCGCTGCGCACTACCTCACTCAAACGCTGCGTCCCAGCAACTGTCGCTATCGGCAGGTGGGAAAAGATATGCGCATGTGCACGAAGGTTCAAGGTCGGCTGATGCAAGCACTCTTGTTCTCATCAGGTGTTTGCAAAAAAACAAAAAAAAAGGTCGGACACTTTTCTAACAGACCTCGTGCAGTTAAACCTCGATACAACGAACTTCAGTGTAACGAAATTCTCGATATAACGAATTATTTAAGTTTTCATAACCTCTTGTCCATAGAACACAATGTATTTAGAACCTCAATATAACGAAGTGTGTTTGTATGCAATTTCAATATAACGAAATTTCACTCCCGCCGCAAAGGAAGGCCAAGCAATAAATGGAAACTTCCGCGGACGGAGACGGTCAAATGATTGAATTTTAAGCGGCTGCTTGCAAACGCACATCTCAAATCGCGTGCTACCACTGAAGTGGAGCCGCATCATGTTCCGTATGAAGTCCAAGTGCGATAAGACCCTATCGCACCCGTGCACTGTGTGCTTTAGATGCGAGTGAAAGCGTGCGAGGATGAGACAAGAAAGATGGTGGCTTCACGAGTGCCACCTTCCCGCGTGAGCAAAGGGAAAGAGGGGTAGGGGAGCGAGCTCGTGGTAACGTGATTAAGTGCGTGTGATGGGACGGAGTGGGGGTTGGAGCGTGTCTCGATTTCTTGCGCCTGTCGGCCGTGGCTACGCATGGCTGTAAGCGCGGCTGAGCGCAAGCGCAGCCCCGCACTATGCTTTAGAGATAATCTGCCACGTGTGCAAAGAGTGGGCGTGCCGAGACGGCGTGGCATGATGTAAGATGTCATCCCGTGCGTTTAGTACTGAAGGTTACGTAATCTCGAGTTTCGGTGACCCGTTGGAGTGAGAGGCAGACGAAGCATTTGCTCCCTGCTGCCGGTGCTTTTTATGATAGCGTCGTCCCAGTGCGGGCGATGCTATCAGCCATGGGGGCGTGCACGCGAAAGCGTGGTTGGCTTCGCTTAATTCGTACCGCCGATGCGAAGATATCGTCAACGTAGCATGAAACCTTATCATTCGTCGCCGACTCCCAAATTCATCAAAATGAATTGTTTTCACATTCAAATTTGCTTTCTTCGGAAAATTCTGCGGCCCCTTTCTATATAAGAAAAATCGATCGGCGACTGTACTTATTTGCATAAAATGTCGAATTTCAATACAATGAAATTTCCATATAACGATGCAAATTGCCGATTTGCTGACTTCGTTATATCGAGTTTTAATTGTATAGTGACATGTTGCGAATCAGCTTCAGTTGTATCTGCAGAATTGTGCAGGATGGTAGATACCAGTGTTAATCTGTTTACCAACAATGAATTCTCTGCAGAGGAAATGTTTGCCTTTAGTGTTGAATAAAGTTGTAATAGCCACATAACACATGGCGATATATCTACGGCACAGACTTGCTAGGAGCAAGCATGGTATTTTGAAACTCAGAATGGGCAGTTCTCCCTCTTATTGGTTGGCTTTTGTATTCTTAGTAACAGTTCTATAAGACTGTTGACATGATCAGAAGTGTGATAAGGATATGGTCATATGGCTTATTTATTGTGGCAGCTTATAAGAGATCATGGAAATGCTCTTGAATGTTGTGTTTTTGGTGACTTGCTGGATTGCAGGGGCAAGATAATTACTGAGCACATGCTTGTCTTTATTAAAGTTGAACTTAAACTGAGCCAGAAACTGAAAGCTGAAAAATAAGCACAATATTTGTGAAGTGGAATTGAACCAGAAAGTTACAATTTTTTTTCACTCCAGAATTAAAAAAAAAAGATTCTTGGTTTAACTTTCTTTTTTGGTTAGTTTCTATTTGACTTTGAATGCATGATCTTGTTGGCAACGAGGATTCTGTGTTATTAGCTATCATACAGAGTGGCTACTGAATCCTTTGTGTTGTGTGTGTGCATGTTCATGTACGTATGTGTGTGCTTATTACAGCACCTTGTAGAAGCACCCTTCTTGGCAACAAACTTTCACGTAATTTATGCAATATATTCACTGACCCTTGGTTCAATACCCACATATTCACCCACAGGACATCGAATTTTCTAGATAGCCAGTCAGTTTTTCTAACACTGATAACTTATTCATTGATACAAACTGCACAATGAGGCATTCCATATCAGGAGGAGGGGTGAGGGGTGCATTAGCCACCCTTCAATTAATCTGTTAGACAGGGAATGTGCTTATTTATGCTTCAGTTTAATCATGCTGTTGAATCAGTTGAATCATGCTATTGTTTACGTACGCTTGTATCTCGATCTGTAACCATGATGTAGTAACAGGACACTCTGGATGTGCACTATATGTAAGGTTCTTTCATTTTTCCAATAAACTCAGTTGTAAGTCTGCACTCGTCTTTTACCATTCTTACCTTTTGTCCCATCTTGTGCAGTTTGTAACAGTGGCTCCGTGGCACTACTTTGTGGTATACAGTAAAAGCTCGATGATACGAATCTCACGGGGTCACGAAAAATATTCGTATTAGCCGAAATTCGTATCATCGAAACACAATTAAAACTACTGTCGAATCTCGATAATTCGAACTCGAAGGGGCCCGAAAATTTGTTCGAATTAAAAGGACGTATTTTTGAAGTATTCGTGCACCATAGCACGATGCACGAACGGTGCGAGTCGTGAAATATCGCGGCGCGCAAGCGCATAGCAAGCGCGGGCCACGAAACTGCCCACGCCGGCTAACGGTCGCTTCCCGATAACGACAGAAAACGAAGCTTCAGGGAGCGAGCGGGCGGCGCCGGCACACGGGTGCGCGCGGAGACCGTCGAAGGTGAGGGAGGAGGGCGGCAGGGAAGCGGATATGGCCGCGTCAACTCCGCCGCTTCGGTGGCTCCCCTCGCCCTCCCTCTCAACTCCCTCGTAGCTCTCTCACCTGCGCACCTCTCCGTGCGCGCCCGCCGCCGTGCTGGCGCCAGCTTATTTTAGCCGCCCCCTGAAGTTTCGTTTTCTGCCGTTATCGGGAAGCGAGCGTTTGCGGGCGTAGCAGTTTCGTTGGCCCGACTGTGCCTCCGCCGCTGCTTCCCTCTGCGCTGCTGCCGCAGCGTGCAAGGTCAACATGTGACTAGAAAATAGAGGAGAAGGGTTCACTGCCATTTTATCCGCGTGACTGAGACGTCGGCACTAGTGTGTGCTAGAATACGGTTGTCTAGAACACTCTAGTCGGCACGTACAGTACACGCTTGTTCCGGCGCGATGCAGAAACGGCGACCTTGCAATTTGAGAGAGGGAGAAATTTCCGCCGCGAGTTCTTTTTTTTTTCCCCCGTTCCTTCGCGCGCGGCATTGAGGGGTCTCTCCTGAGCTTTTGCTCTATGGCGGTGTCGGAGCAATGCCGGTCGGAGGCGCCGCCGCGTTATTTGGCGCGCTGCTAAGAGCATTGTCGGTACGCGGTATGTTCGAAGTAAGCGTGTTCGAATTAACGAGATTCGACTGTAGCTAAATTAAAGAGTCAGAGGTGAACTCACTCAGGCACATGTACGTAAAAAGCATTTATTTCTTGAAGCGCCACCGCTTCAAACTCTTCGCGCCCAGTCGCGGATTCCGCGCTGTCTGGCGCCGCGCCTCCGCACCAAAAGAGAAGGAGAGAAAGCGCGTGACTGCGCGCTGTTCTCTTTCGCGGCCGTCGGTGGGGCGGCGTTTATTCGTATCAACCGACGCAGGCTGAAAATCGATTCGTAACAACCGTTCTCTAGCACGTTGCAAAGTAATGGGGCTCGGCCGGGACCACAGAAAAATTCGTATCATCCGGAAATTCGTATTATCCGTGATCGTATCATCGAGCTTTTACTGTATTTGTGCAGGGACAATGAAATCATAGTGCACAATTTGCACCTGAGGTCACTTCAACATGAATTTCTTAGGAACAGTGCTGGACACCTATAATGCTTCCGCATGCCATTTCCATGTGCCCCAGCTATGTCAAATAAGTTGTTTTCAAGCGAAGCTTGTGTTGCGCAACAAATTTTGGTGGTGGCGTAGTCACGCAAGAAATCACGTGGGGCGCATACCCGCATATCCAATGCGGGTATGAGCCAGGGACAAAAAGTAAAGAGAGAAGGAAGGAAGGAAAAAAAAAGAAAGGAAGAAAGAAAGAGGAGGTGTGGGGAAAGCTGCGCCGGCGCCGGATCACATGACGCACGTCACAATCGGGGTCATTCGGTGTGTTGCGGGGAGGGAAAGGGAAGAAAAGGGGTTTGGCGCGCTCTGATTGGATTTCCTCGCCTCAGCTCAGTTTCGGCGACCGGATGCAAAGGCCGTGCATGGTGCGTTCCATCAAGGAGCAAGCTGCGTTTGAGCAACGGCGCCGTGAACTCACTCGGGAAAGGGCTCGTCGTCGATGTGCTGATTCTAGCGTGAGGGCTTCCGAAACCCAGGCGAAACATCAGTGAAGAGCCGTGGACCCCCCCCCCCCGAGTTTCGGGGACGTGATGTTGAGGCCAAACGTCAGCGAAGAGCCGCCATCCCCGAGTTTAGGGCAAATTAAGTGGAACACCTGTGACAGTTTCGTCTTGCCACAAGCTTCGCTTACCCCCATTTCCTTGACAGGAGAAGGGCTCTGAGTTTTTTTGTTTTTACCTTGACGCATAGCTAACATGCAGCTGTACCAGCAACTGCCACCAACTGGTAGCTGCTTTTAGCACTGCCATTATATGCTCGCCAGTGTGGCCAGCAAATGAATTTGGAGAGGACCAGTCTCCTGCAGTAATGGGTAGAAACAAAGGCGTGTGCCAGCCTGAACCATAACAATTGCCACCACTTGCTCATTCTGTGCCAGCTGCACAGGTTAGCTTCAAGCAAGTCTTTTCTCTAATAAGATAGTGTTTACAGGTTTTCCTTGCACGTGCTGGATGACATACAGTTTCTAGTCTGTGTACTATGCACTATAAATGATCATTTATGTCTCCAAGTGCCAGCTGAAGAATACCCTATTTCATCTCTAATGTGAACACAGTACAAGAGAGCAGCGGGCAGCGTTGGCAGCGTGTCTCAACCAGAGCGGCTCAGGCAATCTCGAGCTCGCGCTGCCCGGATGACTGGCGATGTGGCTGCAGCGCCGGGCATTCGTCTTCACTACAATCACCCCCCATCGGAAAAGGAGCCATCCTGGCGACTCATGGTGAACATAGAATCAAGGGGTCGTAATACGGCTTCAGGCGTTGTACGTGGACGGTTTCACGACCACGACAGCGTTGGTCCGTAGGTGGCGTGACAGGCTCGACAATATAGTTCACAGGCGATGTCTGCGCTACAACACGGTAGGGTCCTTGATATTTTGATACAAGCTTGGATGAGAGGCCAGCAGGAACGGCAGGAACCCAAAGCCACACAAGGGAGTCCGGAAGAAAGTGACAATGCGTGTGATCATCGTCACGTCGAGATTTTTGTTGCCATTGGTCGACGGTTGTAAAGGAACGGGCGAGTTGACGGCATTCCTCGGCGCGGCGGGCAACTTCAGAGATGGGTGTACATTCGGATGAATCGGGTCTGTACGGAAGAATGGTGTCGAGGGTAGTCGAAGGTTCGTGGCCGTACAAGAGGAAGAATGGGGAAAAGTTTGTGGTCGCCTGTGGTGCAGTGTTGTAGGCGAACGTGATGAATGGCAGAATGAGGTCCCAATCAGTGTGATCAGAGGCGACGTATTTGGAGAGCATGTCGCCAAGGGTGCGGTTAAATCTTTCCGTCAGACCGTTAGTTTGAGGATGGTAGGCGGTGGTGGTGCGATGAACGATGCGACATTCAGTAAGGAGCGTGTTTACGACTTCGGAGAGGAACACACGTCCTCTATCGCTCAAAAGTTCGCGAGGTGCACCGTGACGGAGAATAAAGTTTTTCAGTAGGAAGGATGCGATATCACGAGCTGTGGCAGCAGGCAGAGCGGCTGTTTCTGCGTATCGCGTCAAGTGGTCGATGGCGACGACTGTCCAGCGGTTTCCGGAAGCCGTGCTCGGAAGGGGTCCATAGAGGTCAATCCCAATGCGATCGAAGGGCCTGGCAGGACACGGGATTGGCTGTAGTGGACCAGAGACATGCTGAGAAGGAACCTTGCGGCGTTGGCACTGAGGGCACGACCGAATGTACTTGCATACAAAGGTGTACATGCCACGCCAATAAAACCTGGAGCGAAGCCGGGTGTACGTCTTGAAGACACCCGCGTGTGCACACTGCGGGTCAGTGTGGAAGGCAGAACATATTTCACCACGAAGATGTCGCGGTATGACGAGCAACCACTTGCGGACGTCGGAGACGTAATTCCGGCGATAGAGAAGTCCATCCCGCATTTCGAAGTGCGAAGCTTGACGGCGCAAAGCTCGAGAAGGTGGAGGAACAGTCGACGGGTTAGAAAGGAAGCGGATAAGAGCACTAATCCAGGCATCCTTGCGTTGCTCCGAAGCCATGTCGCAGCCTACTGGGAACGAAAGTACGTGGTCAACGGCAGAGAGGCAGGCATCGCTTACGGTTGACACGGGCGAACGGGAAAGCGTGTCGGCGTCGGTGTGGCGGCGGCCAGACCTGTAGACAACGCGCACGTCGAAATCTTGCAACCGCAAAGCCCAGCGAGCTAATCGACCTGAGGGGTCCTTCAATGTGGACAGCCAACAAAGTGCATGGTGGTCTGTAATTACGTGAAAGGGGCGGCCATAGAGGTAGGGTCGAAATTTACCAAGTGCCCAGATTATGGCCAAACATTCTTTCTCCGTAACGGAATAATTTGTCTCTGCTTTGGTGAGGGTGCGGCTTGCGTATGCAACGACGTACTCGTCGAAACCAGATTTGCGCTGCGCGAGCACAGCGCCGAGCCCAACACCGCTGGCGTCAGTGTGTACTTCGATCGGAGCACTCGGGTCGAAGTGACGCAGTATAGGCGGTGATGTTAATAGACGACGCAACTCTTGGAAGGCATCGTCACAGGCAGGGGACCAGGCGTAATTGTTCAAGTTGCTCCGTAGAAGCTGATTCAAGGGAGCGGTGATGGACGCAAAATTCCGAATGAAGCGGCGAAAGTAAGAGCAGAGGCCAAGGAAGCTGCGAAGTTCTCGTACGGAGGAAGGTTTGGGAAAATCAGCAACTGCACGGAGCTTGGCGGCGTCAGGAAGAATACCGTGTTTAGATAGGACATGGCCAAGGATGGTGAGCTGACTTGCGCCAAAGTGGCATTTCTTCAGGTTGAGCTGAAGGCCGGCGGCAGTTAGGCACTGTAACACTTCCTCCAGCCGACAGAGATGGGTGGGAAAATCAGGCGAAAAAATAACCACATCATCTAAGTAGCACAGGCACGTTTTCCACTTGAGACCACGCAACAGGTTGTCCATCATACGCTCAAATGTGGCTGGGGCGTTTCAAAGCCCGAAAGGCATGACACGAAATTCATATAGGCCATCTGGTGTTACAAAGGCCGCTTTAGGTTGGTCTTCGGGTGCCATGGGGACTTGCCAATAGCCGCTACGTAAGTCGATAGAAGAGAAGAACTCTGCGCCTTGGAGACAGTCAAGGGCGTCGTCAATTCTCGGAAGAGGGTAAACATCCTTACGAGTTATTTTGTTAAGACGACGGTAATCGACAAAGAATCGAATCGATCCGTCCTTCTTCTTAACAAGAACAACGGGAGATGCCCAGGGGCTATCCGAAGGCTGAATGACGCCGCGCTTCAGCATGTCAGCTACTTGGTCATCGATGACACGGCGCTCTGTCGCGGATACACGATAGGGTCTTTGTCGCAGTGGCGCACTAGTACCCGTGTCGATGCGATGACAAACAGTTGACGTGCGGCCCAAGGGAACATGCTGGCAGTCGAAAGACGAACGGAACTTGTCGAGAAGGCGTAGAAGCTTGGCGCGTTGGGAAACAGTCAACGTGTCGGCGATGGAGCTATGGAGAACATCGGGCGAAGTCGGCTCCTGCGCGGGGTTACAGGTCATTCCGGCGACCTCATGAGTGGCGGTGGAACCAGTTGGCATGTCAATGATGGCAGCAGGGTCGACACACTGGACGCGGCCAATGCATTCCCCACGAAGCAAAGTGAGAGGACAGGACAATTGGTTAGAGACGAGCAGTCTGCTGATGCCGGCATGAACGTCCAAAACAGCGAAAGGCAGCGGGGAACATTTGCGACGAGCGAAAATGGCGGATGGCGTAAAAAGTGCGCTGGCATCAGCAACAAGGTTGCATGACACCGTGGCTAGGGCAGAAGAGTGCGGTGGAATGGTAACGTCTTCGGCAACAAAAACTTTATCGTCAGGTTCACGAGCGTCAAGGAGCGGGGCGTCGCACAGCGTTTGAAATTCCATCTCAGCATGAGAACAGTCGATGACGGCCTTATTAGCGGAAAGGAAGTCCCAGCCCAAAATAAGATCATGGGAACAAGAACACAGCACCAAAAATTCGATGATGTAGAGGAGGCCGTTGATCACAACACGAGCAGTACACGCAGCTGCAGGCGTGATGCGGTCTGCGCTGGCAGTACGAAGGGATACGTTTGACAGTGGCGTCGTAACTTTCCTGAGCGAACGGCAAAGTGTGGCACTAATAACCGAAACTGCGGCACCAGTGTCAACGAGGGCGAGTGCAGCGACGCCGTCCACATATACATCAATAATATTAGTCGGAGAAGGGAGAGGCCTTGGTCTGTTCGTGGGTGACGCAGTTCTCGCCTCTGGAACTGCGGCGATTAGTTTTCCCGTTCCGGCGTAGAAGGACGACGACGCATCGGTGAAAGCGAGCGACGTCGGGGCGATGGCGAACGGCGGTCAACAAGAGGGCGGTGGTCCGAGTAAGAAGACATCTGGCCAGGGTTCTGAGGCACGGAGGACGATGGGTATGGTGAACCGTATGGTTCGGTGTCGAAGCTACGGCGGTAGGATGTTGGGCGGCGACGGCAAAATCGTGCAATGTGGCCAGGTAGACCACATGCAAAACATATTGGGCGGTTGTCAGGAGTGCGCCATTGTCCACTGCTGTGTGGGTACCGCGGCTGAACGAAGTGAGGGGCTGGATGCAGTGGCACGGCTGATGGGAATGGCGCAAAGGTCTGAGGTGGTGGCCGTGCGAGAGCCTCGGCATAGCTAAGAGGTGCAGTCACCTCGGGAAAAGCAACGGGAGTCGGCACCGGTGGAGTCTCGCGGGCAGAAGGGAGAGCTGCGCAAACTTGCTCTTGGATGACCTGGCGAAGGTTGGCCGGCAAAGACGAGGGTGGTGACGTGGCTGAGGACAGCAGCGAAAGCTGGCGAGCGACCTCAGCACGGACGAACTCTTTAATTTGGCAAAGCAGGGAGTCCATGTCAGGAGCCACGGCCACGCTCGCGAGGCTTTCATCGGACACAGGTGGGCGCCGTGTGAGAAGACGCTGCCTGCAGAGCTCGTCGAAACTCTGGCAAAGCTCAATGACCTGAGAAACTGTGTCAGGGCTTTTTGACAGCAGCATATGGAAGGCATCGTCGGAAATGCCCTTCATGATATGACGTACCTTGTCCCCCTCCGCCATCGTCGGGTTGACACGCCGGCAGAGGTCGACGATGTCCTCTATGTAGCTGGTGAACGTTTCACCAGTTTGCTGGGATCGGCTGCGCAGGCGTTGTTCAGCGCGAAGCTTGCGCATGCCAGGGCGGCCGAAAACGTCTGCAATGCTGGTTTTGAAGCGAGCCCATGTGCGGAGATCGGCTTCGTGGTTTCGAAACCACAGCTTGGCGACGCCCGACAGATAGAACATCGCGTTGTTGAGCTTCTGGGTGTCGTCCCATTTGTTAGTGTTGCTGGCGCGTTCATACGATTCCAGCCAATCTTCAACGTCTTTCTCATCGGTGCCGCAGAAGATGTCAGGATCCCGCTGACGCTGGGCACCGGCACATACGATGGCTGGAGTAACCGGTGGGGATGTCGGGCTGGGGTCGTCAGGCATGACGGACGGCAGAGTTCGGGTGCGTAATTCCAGGTTGGGGGAAACCGCAGCACCTCCACCAGAATCTAATGTGAACACAGTACAAGAGAGCAGCGGGCAGCGTTGGCAGCGTGTCTCAACCAGAGCGGCTCAGGCAATCTCGAGCTCGCGCTGCCCGGATGACTGGCGATGTGGCTGCAGCGCCGGGCATTCGTCTTCACTACACATCAAATGTTTATCACATACCACCTGTGCTAACCACCATTCGTCTTTGTTATACATGCAGAGCTGGTGATACTGATTTGCATTTGATTTGTTCACCATAACTTTGTATAACCATACAGATATGAACTGGTTTGAACTGTTGTAAACTGTGTTTTTTTCTCTGGAGCTGAGAATCAGTTTACTTAGAACCTTAACATTTAAGTTAGGGCGACTATATAAAAGTATACTTTTTAAGGCTGTTAATAACTTTTCCCTTGCAACACTTTACTTGCAGTTGGCACTGGCTGCCAGAATGTGAATATTGATGATATCAGGTGAAAATTTGATGCCTGTGCTGGGCCACTTTGTGGCCATCATAGTTCAATAGGTACACTGACTGTGACTCAAGGGTTGTGTAGTAAATACTGGACAGACGAGCATTAATGTTTGGTTAAGGAAATGTGCTAACTCTTTTTTTTAAATGTGCTGTGTTTTCATCTGTTGAGTCATTGTCAACAGTGTGGTTGTGCTATCTTATGACAACACATTATTAATTATGACGCATTGCAATCAGTTCACACGTGAAATAGCTGAAGCATATCATAGTATAAAACACGAGGGTATGTGCATTAGCCAGGCTTTCATAATGTTGTCAAGATAAGAAACAGCTTTTTTTGTTTCCTCATTATTTTGTTGCTTGTGTGACCTTAAGGAATATTTTTTTATTTCTTCCAGGGCTGTCATGTTTCTAATTAGCATGCTTTTTCAGAAAAAAAAAAGAAAAACCTTTCAGTGTCCTTCCTAAGTTGTCCATTTGCATGCTGCTTATAATGCATAATAGTTCATTCTGTGTAATTGGTAGTGCATAAAGCTGACAAATTTGGCTTGTTGCATTGGAGGCAAACTAGGGCTCTCAGTGGATGAATGTGCTTCCTCCCTCTTTTGCACCCTGTGTACATGTTTCTTGTGTGAGTATAGGTGAAATGCAGCTCTAAAATTTGCTTTTGCAGCTGGTGAGCCCCGAGGTATATGAGCACCACTTGTCACGTAGTGTGAAGACCGCCGAGAGCCAGGCACCTAACAGCTTCCATTGCAAGACTGCTGACTGCCCTGGCTGGTGCATGCTGGAGGACAATGTCAACACCTTTATGTGCCCTGTGTGCGGCCACTCAAACTGCCTCACTTGCCGGGCCATTCACGAGGGCAAGAACTGTCTCCAGTACCAGGATGAGCTAGATTTTAATGCCCCCGATGGCCAGGAGGCAAAGCAGACTAAGGAATATTTAGATGTGAGTGCTGTCTACCATGCCTTGGACCTAAACATAGACTTCCCTCGTGTTCTTTGTGAGACTGTGTACATGGCTTCCACAACACTTGTATTTTGTTTCACAATCTGGAGTGCAAGCTACAAGAGATGCTCTGGCACTCAGACAGTACTCAACACTGCTTGAGCCTGAGGAAATGGTGCTCTGACATGGTGAGAGACATAATGCAAGGATGCATACCATCACATGATAGCATTCATGATTCACCAAAAGCCAGCTCTAGCTTCCACTCTCAAGTGCCACATTATTGTGGAACAGAGTATAGTTTTAATACGAAGTATATACATGGTAGGTTGACCAAAATTTGAGCGCATCTATACATTAGTATAAGTTTTGCTTTATTCAAAGGTAAAGGTTAAATTGAGTTAGTAGAACTTAAAGCTGGGCTTTGATTGATTGGCCAGCTGACAGTTGTTTTTGAAAGTGTGAATAAGTGAGGCCAATGCTGATCTTTGTTCACTTCCCTACTGAGGGCTCGCTTATATATGAATTGGTGTATGCCATTTCTCCATTAACATATCTGCATGATGGGTGCAATTTTTTTTTCTTTCATTGTTGTAAGGAAAAATCATTAAGGGACAGGGAAGTTAAATTCATTGTGGTATACAGTGAGTGAGCTAATTTTAATTAGGCTATAAACTGCAATTTTAGATTCTGTTAATGCCTTACATTTTGGAAAGAATAATTAATTTCAATAAAAATAGGTGGTACTATTTATTCCATTAGTGCACACTTTTATGTGTCCTAGCTCTCTTGCAAAATTTATTGTTCCACAAAATGAGCCTATTAAAATGTCACATAGTATTTTATGCAAAGGAAATTTTCAATATTCATGCAAATGCCTTCTGATAGAGAATAAGAAGGTACTGCTTGAGAGTTAGCAGGACTTAAGAGGCTTGTATGATGACCTGAACCATAATTTTTTTAATTGAGTTGGTGTACCATGGTTAAGAAAATTAATAGTAAAAACAGATAATAAAGACATGCACAGTCTAGTAAGGCTCCTCCTATCTTGCTGATCCTATCCATCCTGTCTGAGTAGTAATGTGCAAGTGTAAGTAATATAAACAGGTCACAAGTAATAAAAACAGGTCACAATAAAAAATACACACCAGTCAAATAGGGCTCATTCTGTTGTGCCGTTCTCTGGTGTATGTTCCAGTTCTTTATTGTAATGGTTGCATTTTTATACCCGTGTCACACGGGCACCCACAAACTCCTTTAGGATAAGGGAGTGCGAAACTTCCTAAGGGAGTTCGACCTCAAGGAAGTTGTGGCCGTGTCACACGGCCAATAACAAGTTTTCATAAGAAGCCGTCAGAGGCGCTATCAGCGGCGTTTGATGATTGTAGAATTACAAAAATGTAACTTTTAATTACGCTCGTAGCTATTATAATTAACGCTCCTTCCATAAAAAATACTATTTATTATATTTGATGCGAAAAACATACACCTTGCTAAAAATCAAAGTGCACTCGCTAAACATAGCAGTGCTGACAGCGACGCTAGCCACCATGTGCTTCTCTGTGTTCCTTTGCGGCGTGGCGAGTATGCTGATTTGCACTTGAACGTTTATTTATTTCAACAGAACTGTTTTGAAAAACACTCGACGTTATTTTTAATGCAAACCATAATTAAATTCTCAGCTTTACAACAACAAGCCTGGGCACGAGAGTACTCCCTTCAGCCGCTGAGGGAGATCGCCGATCTCCCTTTACCAAAAGCTCCGTTAAACTCCCTTAGTGGAAGGGCGACCGTGTGACATCGCATGCATCTCCCTCAACATAAAGACGACGGAGTTAAAAGGAGTTAGCGGATGCCCGTCTGACAGGGGTATTAGCCACTAAGAAAGTATTCTGTTTGTTTATGGATAACTCCAACCCAGTGATGTCTTGCTATTTTACGGATGTCCAGTTGACACACTTCCTATTTATTTTAGTACCCTGAAGGTCCTAATGGTGACTGCATGGAGAACGGAGGGGGGGGGGGGGGGGGTACAATATGATCAACAACTTACAGTTCTGTGGAGCTATTGTGATGTGTAAAAACAATTGGTGTTGGCTAACAGAGGTAGACATTAATACAATTAGGGAAAAATACAAAATAAGCACAGTGAGCGAAACAGAAGCAACTCATGAGCAAAAAAAAAGAAAAATGATCAGAATTATATGAAAATTATGCATTATAGTTTGATATTGCATAAGAAAACCTACACATCCAAAAAAGTAAATAAAAAGCAGTTATCGAAGCCTAATTACTAGGGATGTTTGAATAGCGAAATTTCTGAATCGAATCGGATACAAATATTCAGGGAAAATGACCACTGAATATTGAACTGAGTATAAAATATTTTCCAATTTATTAAACAAAATGAAATATAAAGTTCGCACTAAGTTCGTTTGTTAAAAAAAGAAAGATATCAGGCATACATTGTTGACACATGCACGTAATACCTTTAACATTTAGACGTCCGGATGACTGAGGCACTTGTAAATTATAAATAACTGCCTTCAATTATCTGGGCCCGGGCACCATGACAGTGACAGTAATGAAACACTGGAACAGCATGTTACCAGATGGATGCACTTACAATGTTGTGTTCGCTGAAGGGGAGAAATGTGATACTACAGCTACAGCTACTACAGTATAGACCACTTGTAACGTAACCGCTTATAGTGCAGGACCAGATATAATATGGTCTTTTTGGACTCCCGTTAATTTTTCTATAGCACTCTATGTATACGCGTATCGCTTATAGTGCAGTTGCGGGACACGAAATACCGGTTACAGTGCAGCTGCCTGGAAGTTCGGCAGTCAACCTAGACGGCAAACGCTCCCCTCAAGCCACAAATACCGTATTTACTCGAATCTAATGCGCACATTTTTCCAATAAAACAGATCCAAAAATTGCGTGCACGTTGGAATCGAGTACTACCCTAAATCTACGTTACCATGTAGCCGTCGACATTTCAAAATAGCTTCCTCGCATGCGCGTCGAGCCTAGCTACCTTAGCTTCCTCCATGTGCTGCAGTACACATGCTTAGGCAATAGTCTACCGTCTGTCTTCATGTTCTCTGCGTCTGCTCTATCAGCATGAAGTACCGAGTTCATCATGATGCCGCATTTAAAAGGAAAGTGATCATGTGTGTGGAGACGGACGGAAATCGGGACGCATCACAGGCGTTCGGAGAATCCCAAACTTGCGTTTGGGACTGGCGCAAACAGAAGGAGAGGATTTTCGCCAGCAAAGCAATGCAGAACGGTTTCACTCGATCGAAGCAGGATGTAATCTGCAACGATCCACTTCGGCGATACAACCGCCTTGGCTCTATCTTGAAAGCAATCTGCGACGGGGAAAGTCCGCCGTGCGCCGTGTTTTCGCCACTTGTAGGTCACGTTGAAGCGAGAGGCATGATAGCACGAAGGTCAATTAGCTCGCCGCGCTTCGTCACTCGAGCGTTTTGACAGTTCGTTTCCGCAGTCAACGAGCGAAATGTGTTTATGTTTGCTTGTGCGCGCGTGACACCGTGCTTATTAATTTATTTAGTAAGCGAATACAGAACCTAGAGCACGGTGACAGCGACAGCAGAAATGCGCCTGAAGTGTCCATTATCGCAATAAAATAGTTGTTTTGGTTATAGTGCCGTACCGTTTATTGTGTGGATATTCGCGACTCCAGCGACTTACGTTATAACCGGTCTACACTGTACTAGTATCAAATTTCTCTCCTTTAGCACCGCACATTGTTTTAAAGGAATGCAAACATTCTGAGACTGGCGAAATAGTAAATCAAAATAAATTCGTATAATAGGCTGTCTCAAAGCGACCAATTTTTATTGAATGACTGGAAATTATTGAGGAAATATAATATGCTTGTGCATTCGCTCAGGAATTTGTACCTCTGTGCGGTCACTGCAGCTATCCTCCAGCAGAATCATTCGGAACAGTCTTTACATCCATCGTTCTCTATCCCAAGAGACTTCAATAATTGTTTTGATTCCTTACGTATTCTAAAGAAATGAATATTCAACAACTGCAAATAATGAATTCTCAAATCGAATACGAAGTGAATAGCAGCGAGTATTCGATACGTATTCGAAATTTTCAATATTTGCACACGCCTAAAAATTATGTTAGGCCCCAGTTTATAGAATGTCTCTAAGTGCTTCTTGAAAGTAGATCTGCTTTCTTAGCGTGGCAATACTGGCGGTAGTGAATTACAATCATTTAGTGATAGAACCAGAAGTGAAGTCTTGTACTTTTTGTCTGTGGAAAGATAAGATTAACTTTGCAACAGCCGTCAACTCGAGGGGACACGGCAAGCTGTAAAAATGTGCACAAGTGCAAATGAAGTACTACTATGTTAAAGTGTATGGAAACATGATAATGAACATGTGATAGCTTGCAAACTTTCTGTGCATGACAAGTGATGTCAGCTTCTTTCACCGCAGATGTGCTTTCATATTTTAAATATGAAGTGAAGTTTTTGAAGTGTATGAATGTAGGTACACTTCAGGAGGAGGGCAAAAAGCAAAGTGCCTGATGGGTCCCATACCCCTGCAGTCATACCATTTAACATTTAGTAGCAACACGACTCCATGACAGAGTGAACCTACTTTAATGAGATCCTCATCTGAAACATATAATGACTTGTTCAAGAAGGTATGAAAGGTGTGCGTGATGAGAATGCCATATAATAGAAGCATAGTATTTTGCAGAAGGAGAGATCAGTGAATTGCATGCAAGGAGTCTCAATTTCTTATTAGCAGGCTGTAGGCGACAGTTAATTTTCAGTTTCTTTAAAGCCTTAGCAACACCAACGGTGTTTTCTATGCTAGCTGGCCAGTCAACATTGGAGCAGAAAAGAACCCCTATATATTTATGTGACTGAAGCAATTCAATCATGGCACTATCCATTAAGTTTGGAGTTGCACTAGTAATGAAGCAAAGTTTTACATCAGTTTCAGTTCCAGTTTATTTCTGTTTCAGCTTCCCTTTTCGTTACAAGTATTAGTTGCATGGTCATTTGGAACATGGACAAATATATAACAAATTAAAAAGAAACCAAGGAAAACCAATGACTAAAGGTGCTTGTCTGCACCTGGCTAGGTCCCTGTCCTCTGTATTTTCTCACTTGAGCAACAGCGGTAACATAATACCATCGTGTCACAAAACGTTAAAAAAAGTCAATAGGGAATATAAATTTAATGCACTCTGTCAAAATAATGACGAGAAGTACGTAAACAACAAACAGAAAATGCATTTACCAAGAGGTAAAAGTACTAAAAGGAGCTTTTCAAGAATTCACGAACTAAACAACATCATATAAGCAATTAGGCAAAGAACACACACTAACCATTTTTGTAAATGGTTAGTGGGCGTTTGTTGCATAAACTTAAATACGCAAGAAAATAGAGCCTGGCATCAAAAAAGAAAAAGGAAAAGTGCCAAGCCTTGTATTACCTAAGCCCTAGAAAAAAATTATCAAAAGGAGGATTGGTCCATTAATAGATCTCCATAAAGCAGCTTTCTAAAATGTCTCGGGGACATTGCTTGCTGAATTTCAGTTTCAGTATTTGTGTTACCATTCAAGAAAGCAGGGATCAAGTAGCTAAGGCACTGCCTGCCATATGTTGTCTTGTTTTGGCAATCGATAACACATTTCTGAGCTGAAAAATTTTTTTTATCATGAGGCGAGTTTTTTTTTCTTCAAATTTTTGTGGATCTCATTTAAGCTCAGTATAAATATCTGTCACAAGTGAGTTTGTTTGTAGTTTTCTTATTAATAACAATTCGTAACAATCACGGAAATCCCAAACTTTCAATGGCACAGATAGACTTTTTTTTTTTTTGCAAGATCGCCAGCCTTTTGATGTTAGAAGTACTAGCACTTGTGCCCCATATGAGAATACAATACAGTATCTGTGATTGTATCAAAGAAGAATATAGGCGGTCTGAACCTAACTGGTATTTAATGTCTCATCCTTCCTAAAGCACCTGTTATGTAAGACAGCTTCAAGTTTAAATGGCTCACATGCTCATTCCAAGATAAACTTCCATAAAAAAGAACACTCGAAAACCTTATACTCTTTGTGCACTCTATTTTATCATCATTACAGAAATGAATACTAAAAAGATTTATTACTTTCATGCTTCGAGACCTAAAAATTACATACCATACTGTTTTGTTGACATTGAGTTGAAGCTTGTTTATATCTAGCCACTTTGACAACTCTCTTAACCACCTATCTGCCGTTATGTTAATTCAGCAACAGAAAAGAAGCATTCATGTCATCTGCATACGAAAGCACTTTTTCCATTAGTGAAATGCTAGTGATATCAATTATATAAAACAAAAACAAAAGTGGCCCTAAAATAGAGCCTTGTAGTAGACCTGTAGTTACTGACATTAGCTTGGGTGATGATGAACCCAGTGTAACATATTGCTTACGATTTTGCTGATAGCTTCTTAAATCAGGTTTAGCCCTCACCCTCTAATTCCGTAAGACCTCCTACTGAAAAATACTTCATGTTTGACTGAATCGAAGGCCTTTCTTAGGTCCAAAAATATTCCCACTGTATACAACTTTTGTTTAATATTTTTTATTATTAGTTCCTTTGTTTGCAATATGGCTAGCTCAGTTGACTTATTCTGTTGAAAACCATGTGGCAAAATTACTTCATGCTTTTTCAAAAACCTGAGTAATCTCTTGTGCAGTATGCATTCAAATATTTAATGAAAATGCTCAGCACAGATATTGTTTAGTGCTGGGACATGTTTAGTGCCTCGTGCATTTGTCCGTCTACCACTTTCTACATCACTGGGACAGCAAATTCAGATCTGACTGTAGCGTGTCTGTCTGCATCTTAATGGTTTGCTATTTCTTTATATGCCATACAGTCTTCTGCAAAGGGTTGTATTGAGGAGGCCATATTTGATGCAATGCCAGTAATATATACAGCAGACTCTTGTTAAGATAAATTTGGTTGAGCCAAATCTTCAGATATGCAGAACAAGGTGCAAGTGCTTGGTTAGTTTCCCATAGACTCCATGCAGAAAAAAATTCATTTAGCATGAACCATTCATTCAGCTTGCCAAACTTGCAGCCATCACCGATGTTTGCAATTTTACTGAGCAAGACGCCTGCAGTGGCTTCTAAATCTCGCATAAGCAGATGGTAATTTTGTGTACGCAAACAACGCTAGTGTTGATGATGCTCTACCATTGAGCTACCATGGTGGCTGTCTTCCCATACATCTAGATCTATAGATGTATGGGAAGACAGCCTAGAATAAATAAAATAAAATCTAGTACACACTTCCAGGGCTACATCTAGTACACATAAACAAATACCCAATAAAGTGAACGGGAGGACAGCCACTGCAGTAGCTCAATAGTAGAGCATTGCACAAATAATGAGTAAAATGTGGGTTTGGCTCCCACCCAGGACCTGTTGTCTTTCTGTCCACTTTCATTTCCCTTTTCCTTACTATTTTTGCACTACAATTAAAGAACAGTTAATCTCCCCAATGCTTTCCCTGGCTTCATGCAGTTGTAAAATTTCCATATGAAACATGTATAAGCAGCAGCAAAAAATCCAGCTTGAAGTATCACCTTTAAGAATTAGGCATGAATCTTGTATTACAATATCAAACGAACTCTGTGCATGATGGTATGGCTACCCTAGGTAATATAACTTCCTTTGAAAACCTGTGGGAAGTGATGATGATAGATTCAATGTACTTTGTCTTGCTCCTCAGCAAAATAACAACTGCATTTTCTTCTTCTGTACAATGTTTGTGCTAGAATTTAGTAGCTGCAACCAGCAGAGCTGAATTGGTTGTTCACTTTGTTTTCATGTTATCCTTTCTAGCACATTACTGTTGTGACTTGGCAGAGAATTTAACACTCCTTTGCTTTGCATTTGATTTTAAATAATTCCCATGCCACTGCATATTATTGAAGCACTATTAGAAAAGCTTTTTAAAATATATTCAGAATATTGTCACATAATAGTGACGGCAAAGACCCCAGCAGCAAAACTGTTAATGATGAAACTTGTGCCCACAAAAGCAAGTAACACTCAAAGCACAACGATAGCGGTGAGCACAGTCGGCGGTCGTCGAAATATGATCAGCAGGTGAAGCGCGTCAGCTTTTATACATGAGTCATCAAAGGTTCCAGAGTAATCGATGATGCCCACGTGTCTTCCAGAAGTACTGCACAATTCATGTCGTGCATGCATGCAATCAGATTACACAAGGTTTGGTGACAACAGGCAGCGGATAGAACCATCGATAACATTCGAGAAACTTCCAATACATGCAGGCAAATCCTGCACTGAGCACAGGACGCGCTTTGACGGCCACTTGTTAGACGGTGAAACGCGGTCACCCAAGAAAGATGAAAAAGTACATGTGTCAATATCCTATAGTGGCTGCCCTATTCCATTATTAATTCAAACAGCATGATATTCACTTTGTTATTCAGAACTTTCAAATATATTTATACACCCTGAATGCTAGTGATATCAGAATTCAGTACAGCCAAAGTCTTTGAACTCACAGAAATTATGATTGTGTATCTTTAAACACTTTGGTCTTGTATCTGCGGGCAGTTTCTGGGTTAGATGGCAGTAATTAATTGGTAGGCATCTTTATGTAAATGTGTAACCGAGTCTTTACTTAGTACTGACCTATACATTTTTGCATAACTCCATTTCTAGAAAGAGGATATATGCAAATAATGCTTTCAACGTGTCTTTCCAGAATATGGTAAAGGAGGGCCAAGCAATGCACTGCCCACAGTGTCGTGTTATTGTCATGAAAAAGTGGGGTTGTGACTGGCTCAAATGCTCCGTGTGCCAAACAGAAATCTGCTGGGTTACTAAAGGTCCGCGATGGGGACCTCAGGTTGGTACTCAATATTTTCACTGTTTTAGTACCCTGAATTGTATTGCTACAAAGTTAGGCTGCAGGCAGTATTGTAGTCGACAAGTGTGAATTAATTCAGCCTATATATTTATGTACTAGTATATTCTCACCAGATGATAAGAATATTGTTAGTAGTAACGGCTGCCACATTTGGCTACAACACAGTTGTAGAAACTTTTCACTTACTGGAAATCACAATTTATTGTGCGGCTGGTGCTGCCTGGTGTTCAACTTGTTTCTTTTATTTTTTTCACCAGGGCAAAGGAGACACTTCTGCTGGCTGCAAATGTGGAGTGAATGGAGTAAAATGTCATCCCAAGTGCAATTACTGCCACTGATCTGTGCACCTCGAGTGAGAGATGTGTAGGTGCATTTTTATGAATGACAAGAAAACATTTCCTTGGTTGCTTATTTTAGTGGTATTTAGTAACAGGCCTAGTACCATGTGTACATCAGTGAGAAACCCATGCAAAATGAAGTGCATTGACTTTTTGTTTCACTTTTGTAGCGTGTTGCCAAAGGCTTTTACCATTGCATGCTTACAAAAGGCTCTGGCCACTCTATGCAATACATATGACATTGCCAGGCTTTCTAATAACTGGAAATGTTAATACAGTTGGGCCCAGATGCAACGAACACCATCAATGCGCAAAATATGTTTGCTGTATCATAAGTTTGTTATAGTTGGACATGCTCTTAGAATTGCCGGTACAGAACTCAACAAGGTGCAGAAGAGATGTTTTATTTTCAAAATTGACATGCACCACATTTACTGGCAAAAATTGGTGATTGAGCTCTATATGAGTATTTTCCACCTGTCAATGCTACTCTACATTTTCGTAAACTGTCAACGTGGTTGTAGGTAAAGCCCCTGGTGTGTACGGAATGCTTGAGTGAGCTACAAAGCTTAAATTAAGGCAGGTGATGTCAAGATCACTAGGGCCGATCCTCGGCTTGTTGTCCCTTTCACAGCTCATCGAGACGCTGCCATGTTACAGTTAATCTCGTTCATTGTAATCAAACTGAGCAGACTGTTCTCTCATAGACTCCTTGCAAAGCATTTTGGTTGTTGGGAAACTGTTTGCTGTAGATTAAAGTTAGCTTTCATAATGCCAGAACTTGAAGGGAACATTGCAGCTCCTGTTATCTCTCATGGGTTGCATGGCACTGCGTAATGCCTTGTAATCTCTGAGTAGGAGGTGACTGTCAGTATTGAGGACACATGCATTCAGAGAGCTTGGATATTGTTGCACTGGCCTGCTTTGATGATTTATTGTGTGTTTGATACCCCAGTTTGAAAAGATTTTTGCCGACATGGTATGTGCTTCATATGGAAAAGAGAGAAAAGTTAGACTTGGCAAAAGCAGCAAGCATTCCAAGTTTATTAAAAGCCCATAGTTTTTGCTGCTAAAATGAATGTTGACATTTAGGCACACAGCCTTGTATTCCCTGCTGTAACTTCCAATTCATGAGTGTTGGTGCTCAAAGATTCATAGTTTATTTGTTTAATAGTCTAGGAAAAGTCAGTTTAATTGTGCTGAGCTGAGTGGAACCATTTCTTTTGCCACTTGAAAATTCTCTACACTGTGGTAGCTTCTGAAGCACAGGCATGTTTCACACTTTCTTGCACAGTGACTTATCTCATTATTGTCTGTGGATCTCGATCATTATTTCATATGCACATCATTGCCATGACTAAGCATACTCAGTCTTCTCAGTTTGAAGAGCTAGAAAAGCATTCATGTGCAAATGTAAATGTACTGTTTGTATTCAAACTTGTGTCAGCTGTTGAAAATGAAGCCGGTGTTGTTGTGAAGTCTTTTAAAAGCATGTTGCAAAAAAGAAAAAGAATGACTGGTCTTTATTGACCAATTCCCTTACCTCAACTACGGTGGACAGCAGCAGTTATGAGTCCCCAAAGCCTCGATACATTAGGTTATTCCATGTTATCTTGAAAAGAACCCCCTTTGGGAAATTTTTTAGATAATTCCAGGTGACACATGAAGAACTGTAAACTCCTGGACAACGCGAGGAGCCTCCTTAGCAATTTGAAGCACACAGTTTGCATACAGCTACAGATGCATGCTGTATGTAGTGCCATCCATTGCCAGGAAGGACGTGCAAGGCAAGCCTAGTTAGCGAGCCTTCCGTGATGTGGCCTTTACTGAATTTGCCTTACTCTTGGTGCATTTATTTTTTGTGCATTTGCTCTACAAACCAGTGAATCTCGCAGTCAGCACAATGCAAATGCTGTTGGAGCAGAAGAAGAACGTGCCACAATGCGTGTGTACCAGTGTTGCAGGCACCTTGTCTAAGTCAAGGCTGTGGTATGGTGCACAAGATGAGCCCAAAGGAAGACTTGATATTTGTTGCAAGTACAACTTTTGTCAGAAAAATTCCAGGACTGAGCTTATATAAAAAAAATTGATTCAACTTGCAAACTATAATGACTCTAGGTCTTGTCAATGTAGTCCCCTTGGCTATCTACACAAAGCTGCCACCTTTTTGGAGGTCATGGAAGCAAGCAGAAAGACCTTCATCGAGGATGCTCTTCAGCACATGACTCACAGCAATTTTGTTTGCTATTGTATCTTTATGATGCTACCCTGGCAGCAGCTATTTCACATGGGGAAACAAAAATAAATTGCACTGCGACAGGGTATATGAATATGGGGAGTGTAGTAAAGTAGAAATATGGTGTTTGGCCAGATATTCCTGGACTGATTACAGCAGTGCGGGGCCTCACATTGTCATACAAGAAAAACTGTTCTCTAGATGACAACAAATCGGGACAGTGCTGACGAATTGCTTGGTGAAAATGTTTTGGCGTGTTAGTGTAGAAGTTTTGGTTTATTTCTTTCATGAGAACAGTGCAAAAAATAAAACAAGCAAGTGACTAACACACACACGCAGAGTGCTGCACTCTGTGTGCTGCTCCCATCTGTGCTGTTTCCATAAAAGATGTTGCCTTACCAACTAGCTCGTATTCAGACCTTTTTGGTTTATTGCTTGTCTTTCCAGCAGCAGAAGAGGGAGGCGAACTGTGGCCTTGCTATTCGGCACTTTGCGAGAGATGAAGTTGGTGCTACCAGTATGACCCTCAAACAAAGTGACAGTGATGCTTTAACACGAATGTGGGATCACTTCTGGCTCTTTCCAAAAGTTCAACAGCAATTGTTTGTCTGATTTGTTTCCGTTCGTCTGCCAGAGTGTGGCACTATTGTTGCATTCTGTTTCCATTTTCCTGAATTGTTGCGTTCACTCTGGTGAAATGCATCCCTGTTCATTTTCATATCTTCTGATATCACGCGTGCAGGAGCATGGCGATCTTAATGCAGTAACTGCCTCACTTCGGCCACATTTGCAGCCATATCCGACACTGATGAGTGGCTGGCTCTGAAATCGCCTTGCACTGAATCTCTGCCCTCCAAAACATTTGGTGCCAGTCAAAGACACAGCTTCTCGATAATTCTTTATCTCTATGGACTATCGACCAAAAAAGTTTACGGACCAAGGGATCTGACAAAAAGCTGAATATCTCCGCACCCTCAAAACGCAGCCTGGTATTCTCATTTCCAGCCTCTACTGGTATATGTGAACAACATTGTGATGTATGGTTTTACTGGCTACTTTTAAAGGCTGCTCAGATATTTAGCGTTGTCTGAGATCCCATGGTCCATAAACTTTTTTGGTCGATAGTACTTGCTGAATCACTTAAAAAATCAGCCCTGCAATTTTTCTGACAAATGGTATCTTACCCTTTCAGTTGTTGTGCAGAGTGACTATGGTGTAGCAATAGTTGAAGCAATACGGTGTTCTTTCAATCTCAAATAAACCTAACTGAGATGTCCTTTTTTTGTTATGTTGTGCTGTGCCTGAAGCAAAGTGTGATGAGCAAGCGCATGAACCATGATGGCATATTTCTGACCTCATAACTGTTCTTTTCAGTAAAAGCCTTGATGAAATTGGCGAGCAGTTGTTGGGGTGTACTGAAAGGAGAGGGCAGTAGCTCGAGGAGCAGCATGGAGGACATGTCAGGTGGCAGCATGAGCTGGTGGCTGTAAAGTAGTGTGGTGATGATGATCAGTCATCTACTGAACTGACCATTTCTTTTTTCTTTTGATTTGAAATTATTGGTTTGTTTGAGTTTCTGTGCAATAATATCTGCCTTGTATGAAGTTGTAATCTTTTATTTGCTTTGAATATAAACATGCTTCTCTTAGCTGGTTATCATGCACATTTTTAAAGTTGGGTGTTAAAAAAAACTTTTCCTGCTCAGTAACAGTCTGTTATTGTTAAGCCATTGTGATGTCAGGGCAGGTTGGCTGTCATGTGCAGTGTGTATGTGCTTGGAAGGCCAGAGTTTGCTGTAGTCCACATGCAGCCATGCGTCTGTTTGTGCATACAAAAGTGATACATTCAGTGATGTCTTCTTGGTTCAATTTTGATGGTTGAATGCATCATACTGTTGAGAAGTTAGAGGCTCTTTATTATTTTCCAGTGCTGCAGATAAGTGTGGCATCTTTTTAATCTATGAATTTTTTTTTTTTCATTAGCACTGCAAATAGGGCGAGTTGGGTAAGACTTGTATTGGAATATTTGAGAGATGAGCATTCGTTGAAAAGTTTTCTAGTCACTTGATTGAACTGGAAGGAAATGTTTATTATGTTGATGGAAACAATAAAGCATTAATAATTACAACTAAGAATATTGTAATACTTTCATATTGGCTGCGCACACACACTAAGAATTTCTAAGTCAGAAGCACGCAAAAATGTTTTCAATGTAAATGTTATGTAAGTGATTTTGTAGCTTTGCACCATTATTTATGTAGTATTAATGTGTGATAAAACATGGTCTGAGCTTAATTAAAGGGACACTAAGAAAAATAAGTTCAGGTATTTCGATAGCTTATCTCTATAGAAGTCTCGTCATTTTCTCAACTCCAATATACGACTTAGTTGCGTAGAAAACTGCCACTGAATGTCCAGCTGCCCCTCCTTAATTGAAATAGCCCGCACCAACACTGAGGCCCTGACGTAATCTCCACGTCGCCACCTCTGCCGCTATCTGTGAATCAGCCACTCCTCTCTCAACTTGCGTCGGCGGTGTTCCTCAAAACCGCCTGCCTCCTGCCTTGGCTCTGTCTCCCCGCTGGCGGGCGGTGCCAGCCACCCGGTGCCCTGACTTCACACCACGTGTCACACAAGATAGGTACCATGATCGACGACAGCTCACACCACTGATTTTAATTTTTCGTGATTTTCTCGTTGACAAATGCTCTGTTCTCTTTAGAGTGACGAATTCATTATTACTGAAAATTAGTCTTTCAATGTAGGTCGACTTAATATTTTCCTTTAGTGTCTCTTTAAGTAACATCGATTTCTAAAGTCATCATCATCAGCCTATATTTATGTCCACTGCACGACAAAGGCGTCTCCCTGCGATCTTCAATTACCCCTGTCTTGCGCTGATTCCAACTTGTGCCTGCGAGTTTCCTAACTTCATCACTCCACCTAGTTTTCTGCCGTCCTCGATTGCGCTTCCCTTCTCTTGGTATCCATTCTGTAACTCTAATGGTCCACTGGTTATCCATCCTACGCATTACATGGCCTGCCCAGCTCCATTTTTTCCTCTTAATGTCAACTAGAATATCGGCTATCCCCGTTTGCTCTCTGATCCACACCGCTCTCTTCCTGTCTTTTAACATTAGGCCTAACATTTTTCGTTCCATCGCTCTTTGTGCGGTCCTTGTTCTCGAGCTTCTTTGTTAACCTCCAAGTTTCTGCCTCATATGTTAGCACCGGTAGAATGCAATGATTGTACACTTTTTTTTCAATGACAGTGGTAAGCGCCCAGTCGGGATTTGGCAATGCGGCCGTATGTACTCCAACCCAATTTTATTCTTCGGTAAATTTCCTTCGCATGATCAGGGTCCCCTGTGATCATGCGAAGGAAATAATTGTGAATAATTGACCTACTAGATAAACGTACTTCTTTGCAGACTAGAGGCTGACTGGCGATCCTGAATTCTTGTTCCCTTGCCAGGCTATTGAACATTATCTTTGTATTCTGCATATTAATCTTCAACCCCACTCTTATACTTTCTTGGTTAAGGTCCTCAATCATTTGCTGTAATTCGTCTCCATTGTTGCTGAACAGAACAATGTCATCTGCAAACAGAAGGTTGCCGAGGTATTTGCCGTTGATTCTCACTCCTAAGCCTTCCCAGTCTAAGAGCTTGAATGCTTATTCTAAGCATGCAGTGAATAGCATTGGATAGATTGTGTCTCCTTGCCCTTTCTTGATAGGTAACCGTCTACTTTTCCTGTGGAGAACCAAGGTTGCTGTGCAATCCTTGTAGTTATTTGGCAATATATTCACCTACGCATCCTGTACTCCTTGGTTACGTAATGCCTCTATGACTGCTGGTATCTCTACTGAATCAAATGCTTTTTCATAATCTATGAAAGCCATATAGAGAGGTTGATTGTACTCCGCAGATTTCTCTATTACCTGGTTGATGATATGGATATGATCCATCATAGAATATCCCTTCCTGAAGCCAGCCTGTTCTCTTGGTTTGCCAAAGTCAAATGTTGCCCTGATTCTATTGGAAATTACCTTGGTCAATATTTTATACAATACTGAGAGCAAGCTAATGGGTCTATAATTCTTCAATTCTTTAACGTCTCCCTTCTTATGGATGAGTATAATGTTGGCGTTCTTCCAGCTTTCTGGTACACTTGAAGTCATGAGGCATTGTGTATAAAATGCCGCAAGCTTTTCAAGTATGATATCTCCTCCATCCTTGATTAAATCGACTGTTATTCCATCTTCTCCAGCAGCTTTTCCCCTGGTCATGTCTTTCAAGGCCCTTCTAACTTCATCGCTAGTTATAGAAGGGGCCTCTGTATCCTGTTCATCACTACTTCAAATGAAAGTAGCTTGGCTGCTCTGGGAACTCTACAGGTCAGTATAGAATTATTCCGCTGCTTTTTCTATGTCATCGAAATTGCTGATGATATCACCCTGCTTATCTTTCAGTGCACACATTTGGCTTGTCCTATGCCTAGTTTTCTTCTCACTGATTTCATGCTGCGTCCATATTTTACTGATTCCTCAATCTTTTCCATGTTATAATTTCGGATATCCCTTACTTTCTTCTTGTTGATCAGTTTCGACAGTTAGCAAATTCTATCTGACCTCTCAAGTTTGACACCTTCATGTTTTGCAGTTTCATTATTAGATCCTTTGTTGTGTAGTTTTTTGAACACTCCTGTGTAGCGTTTTCCGTGCACTCCACCAAGTCCCATAATGCGTGTCATTTGAGCGGCTGTAGATGTGCTAAGCTAGTCACTGCTGTTGAAAGTACAAAGCCAGCCTCAAATGCCTTAACCTTAAAAAAGCCACGACACTGAATTACAGAGTTGAATTATGGATTGCTTGTTAAACCGCACGCGTCCCACAGCAAGCTGGCAAAATTTGAGTGCATTCAGTACAGTACACAATTTAAACCTTATAGCACTCTCGCAACATCGACAGGTGACGCAATAAAGTGTGTGCTGCATGATTTCATTTGCGCATGTCTTGACGGTCAGCCCGAGATGCACTCTTATAGCGGGAGGCTCTCGGCACGGCGTGCGCATTGTTTTGGAATGTTTCAGAGCACACGACACAGCGATGGACCCGCACACCCTGAGCCCGCACTTATTATGTCACGCAGGCCATATACCAAAATGGTTATCGGTGGGAGGGACTTGGAGGCACAGGCATATCTACTGGGGGGCAGAGGGGGCACTTGCCCCCCCCCCCCCCCAACCTTTGAAAGCAGACACTTTCCAACAAAACACAGCTGAAGCAAAATTTAATTTCTTTTTTTTTTGGTGACGGACGCCTATTGCTAATCGATACTGTGTTTTTGGGGGATGATCTGCCAGTGCGTTTGACACCGTGTACCCTTTGGCTACATCATTGCGGAGCTGTTGTAATGTTCTTTTTAAGTTCCCAGTTCCGCCTTATAGCACACCTGGCAGTCTTGGCATGAAATTTTGTAGACATTGCCAGGGTATTTTCTTTTTCAAGGAGATCTTTGACTCTGATGAGTTGCTGCGTTAGTTTGCTTCTAGAGATGTGGCAGATTCGCACTTCATAATCTTTGAAAATCCTTGAATTTGACTTGCTCACCCCTCATGCATAAGGAAGTGAAGCCCGCTTCCTTGTTGTCCTTGCTCTGGCAGGAGGGTTAGCAGCATGCCTTTTTTCCGTCATTATAGTCTGGTCGAGATAGCCATTGTCGAGTAAGTCTTTCTTCACTCTCTTCTGCTCAAGTTTTCATGCAACAGCAGTAGAGCATAAGCGGAATGCGAAATATATAGGCAAAACTGGGAATTAAGAAGAAGGCTACAACAGCACCGCAATGATGCAGCCAAGTGGCACACTGTGTCAAACGCATTGCCACAGCATCACGAAAAAACAGGGCCGAGTTGGCAATCGGCTTTCGTCATCGAAAAGGACAAGAAATTATCATCCCGCTTGTTCCTTAAATCATTTTGCATATAATCTACGGCACACACGATTGACCGGACATGGGGACCCCTCCTGAGCTATACGCAAACGCATTATGTCATTCGGTATGTATATTATAAAGACCTCCATGCACCTCGTTCATTGTGAACGAGGCACCCGTATTGGGTGAAAAAATGCCAAAAACATTCTCATTTTTCTTTTTTGTTTTTCGGTTGGCAAGTGCTCGTTTTCTTCAACCATCTTGCAATTTTTATGCGTTATACACAGCATTTAGTTGTTTTTCCCAGTATCCTCGGCAAACTATGCAAGGAACATTGTTTATGTTTCTCCGAAGTATGAAGCAATGTTCTGAGTGAAGAGCAATAAATGTTTTTTCTGTGTAGGTTCATTACAGCCTTTGAAGAAAGTTGCTCATTCAAGCATTCCAGGGTGTCGTACTGCCACAAATAGAAATGTTTCCCTGACTCCTAAAACAACTGCATGTTATACGAACTTGAAATTTTGTCAGAATGTGGAGAATTTTTAGTGAGATGTGTTGCTAAACATTCACGTTCCTGCTTTAAATGGAATTACTGCAGATAATGACTAAACCCTTATTTTTCTATGTGTTTTTGTGCATTATATGAGATTCGTAATCTGTTTCTCCGGTGTCATTGGTGAGCTAAACAAGCCATCTTGTTTGTATCTGGCAAAAGCTAGGGCATGGTATGGGTAGTGTGTAAGGGATGTTTCAAGTGAGTAAGTTAAATGCACCTTTTCCAGTAAATTACGTATGCAAGTGGTCCATAGCGTTATTAGTGTGTTTTACGAGCGGTGTAAAACTTAGGCTGCTGCGCTGGGGTAGCTACACCAACAACTGAGGTCTAATTTTGCGAACATAAGGGGAACAATACGCCATGTTTATGTGCGATGCTAAATGCGTGTTGATCAAATACAGCTTTAAAACATCGCAAGCTAGCAAATCACACTACTGTTATTAGAGCGATAGCTCTACTACTCCAGGCACAAACCCAGAAAATGCCTTGTTCTGTAAATCTTACCTTCAAGCTCAGCCAAGGTCAAACTGGGACTTTGCCTGCTATTACCGGTGGCTGCTGCATACGCCGCGTGGGCGCCCATATCTTGAAAGCGATCTGCGATGTGGACAAAGTGCGCCGAGTGCTGGTAACTTCGGACGTGCTGTGCTTTCAACGCTTAGTTTGTGTTGAAGCGAGACGCAGCATGAAGGTCAATTCGCTCGCTGCTGCTGCCGCACCGAGCAGCATCTGTGTGTTGTCTTGTGGTGCAATTGTAGTTGCTGATGGCGTCGAGCAGCGTCTGTTCCCAAAGCAAGCACAACCGTGCTATCGCTCGACAAACTTGGTTTAACTGCATTCAACCACGGCAAACATTTAGCTAGGTGTCCCAATGTCCCTAGAGAAATCTGTGTGTGTCACGAAGTTCTAACATTAGCGGCTTATTTAGAAGCGTTACGAATAATTATTGAACCCACTTTTTTTTTTTTTTTTTTTTACTTTTTCGTACATGATATATTAGGTTTGCCTGGTGTCCTCACTGAACTAAAAAGGCAGCTTCTTTATGTTTGGTGACTGTATAAGGACCAGGTAATGGGTGATGTGTAGGCAAAGTTTAAAATAGATGGGTAATTCGGGCTTTCGCAATAAACTCCCTATGCAAGCGCTCTAAAGCGTTATGAGCATGTCTAATGAGTGGGGCAGAATTGAGCCCGCTGCCCTGGCACACTATGGTAAATGCTTTGGCAAAGAAACACGTGTGTTGGTGAATTACTGGCTTTTTAAAAATTGATCCCAACACCAAGAGCTCCAAAACATTGCATGTCGGCATGGTTTCAAATGGAACAGTCATTATACGGGCAACATTTTCAAGGATGCAATAGAATTACAGGAAACTGAAACTTTTATTGCAACTGCTCGAAAGAAACAGCTTCGCTGGAAATGGGGTCGTAATTCTCCAAGGTCACACACATCTGCTGTCTTTTTTTCTTGTGAAGATTGCTATTAATTTATGTGTATTGTGTTTTGTCACGTATGACCTCAACAATACTATTACGTTAACTAGCAATACGTTCGTGTTGTAGACTTAAACACGAAGTACAATTCTTTGTTCAATTATTAAAATTGTTTGTAGCAAGCGTGCTTTTTATATGTGCGCCATACTACAGCTACCGGGCGAGATCAGGGACCTCTGTGAGGCGAAAATTGCCTTAAAGGGACAGACAACTGCTCAGAACGTGAATTCAGATAACCCCACTGATGGAAAGATCGTCTATCGTATTGGCTAAAATGGGCCCTGTTTTGCTCATTAAACGTGGATTTATATTTTTAATTCTTCATTTAAAGTCCCAGAAAGTGACCTTCTGCGCCCCAGGCGGCAAAAGCATGAACGTACTTATGAGGTCTACCACGTGACCTTCTGTTAGTGTACGTGGTTCCTGGTCTTTTTAATGTTGAAATGCAGTAACATTCTATTATAAGTTTTTGCTAACTTACAATGTGTACATAAGCCTTTGTTTATAGTGATCAGAAAAGTGGGGCTGCCTTCGCCTTCGTTTTCGATGAGTTGGCTTGGCTCGTCTATCGACAGGAAAACGACGCCGGGGGCCAGCCAGCCATGACGTAGGCATGTACTTGGGAAACAATTCGGTATAGCTATAAGAAAGGTCTGTACATTAACGGAAGCTTATTGTACCAGTCTATTTACCTTTAAAGTGGTTGGAAAGGTGACAATATAGGTGGTTAACCACAGTTGCACTCCCTCTAGTGAAAGCAGGACGATGGGCGGCTTTCACAATTTGTGAGGCGGGCTATCAGTATCGCTATCACTTCTCAGCGTTGCTGGAGGAGAAACTCTTATTTTTATTGCGATAGCAATTATATGGACACTCCAAAGCAGATTTCTGCCGTCGGCGTCGCCGTTGCCGTCGCCGTGAGGTTCCGTATGACGTCAATGGAGATGAAATCGTCGCCGCGCGCCGCCGAACGCTGTATGTGCGAGTGAAAGGGCGCGAGGGACGCGCGCTTTCACGGGGAGTGAACGCACGGCGGAGAAGAAACGCGCGTTCTGTGCCGTGCTCCCTTAAGGGCTGCAGAAGTAGGCGTCTCTTTCCTCCTTTACAATCACCATATATGTAGAGCAAACGCGCCTTCTTCTGACGCACGAAAAGCCGTGGGGGGGGGGGGGGGGGGCAGGGAAGGGAGGCGACGTTTAGCTGCGGCACCAAGTGCCTATTTATTTCAGAGGCTCCGGCAACAGTCACCAACGCCGCACGCATTTTGTGCGAACGCGGGCAAAACGCCGACGGCGTCGACAACAGTGCTGTGTGTTGCCGGTGCTGCTGCATGTCCAAGTTTGTACAGCGGATAAAACTACTATCCTTACTCCGTATAGCTCTCTACTAAGTTGCTATCGCAATTGATGCTTCGCCTTTCGGGTGTTTTTAGAGGCTGCTCAGATCAAAAAACTCTGCTTACAAAATATCTATGCACTTTTGGAAGTAACCGCTGCAGGTGTAAACACTACCGAGGGTGAGCTTTTCATTGCGCCATAAAAAACTGGGTCCATAAAAATCGGTTGGCAGTCCCTTTAAGTGTACTTGCATCATCTTGAAATTTTGTATAGTTCCAAGAAATAAATGCAAATTAAAATAATCTTTCGGGTCCTCATGGTTCACCATGTGTGATTGATAAATAGGCAATATAGAAATAACTGACAGACACCTTTTCCAGGCTCTGACACATGATATAATAGTAATTCACAATATATATATATATATATATATATATATATATTATATATATATATAGGGGGATTTAGGTGGTTTGCGGTTTGCCCCCCCCCCCCCCCCCCCCCCCCCACTAGACAAATAGTTGGTGCGCCACTGCTTGGAGGCAGCGATTTCAACTTAAAATTTAGGGTAAAACATTGTGCTGATCCCACGCACTGTAGAATCAGCATTCGGTGCTCGTAAGTGCTCGTACATGGAAACTCTCAATATGTAAATGATGTAAATAAATCCTTTTTTGCGCCTCTTGGACGTCGCCCCGGACCTCTTCATCGTCCCGGCACCTGGCACATCACCAGCCACGTAAACTCGTAATTACCGCTCGGACACGAGTCGCAACAACTGGTGGTTGACTGCAGTCAACCACCACCTGCGGTCAACGCCTGCGGTCAACGCCAAACCCAACAACCCCTCCTCCTGGCGCTCACCTCCCCCTCCCTCACCCTAGCGCGCGGTCGATCGCGTGACCTCCAACATTGAACACGGGGGAGGACGGCGTGCATCAAGCCACCATCCTTATCGGCTCAGCTGGCACGCTTTCCATCGCACCCACAGCAAACGCACTTCGACTTTATACGGAACCTCACGACGACGTCGACGGCGAAAATTCGCCTGGAGTGTTCATATGATTGCTATCGACAGCGCACTCGTGAAGTGGCTTTACCGCATAGCTTTGGAATAATATGGCGGATCTTTACCGATAGCACCCGCAGTATCGTGGAAGTTCTGCCGCGGCGCAGTTTGCCTGTTGCCTCGCCGTACCCTTCGTGCGGATGCCCTCGCGTCGGTGGCGCACGCCGCACGGGCGTTTGCCACTGCGTAGGCTGCGTCGCGTTCTCACTTCCTACGTGTACAGCGCGTGCTCGATCTCATGACCTCCAACATATTGGACGCAAAGGAACACGGCGTGCATAAAGCCACCATTCTTCTCGGCTCGCCTTCACTTGTCCTCGCACCCGTAGCACATCGTGTGACCACCAACATACGTACGGCGCCATGGAAGAAGGAAAAATACTAGGAGGGAGCATAAAGTCAGACAGCTTAATTACCACGTGATTGTGACCTCTTTTCGATGAGACTCTGTTATATATCTAAAGCTTCAAAATTGTCACCGTCGCGCTCCTTCCTAGTATTTTTCCTTCCTACATGTGCAGGGTCGTCCACTCTTAGCACGAACACGGCGCAGCGTGGCCGCGCTCCGCGAAGCGCCAGCGCACACGGCTACTAAGTGGTTCGTTATGAGAAAGGAAAGGTTGTTGCTATCATCTGCAGCCCTTGAGGGAGCACGGCTCAGCGCCAACAGGGAGGGGAGAAAGGGAGATAGGATAGGAAATGCGTAGATGTTGCCATGGCAGGAGCGAAGCAAATCGGCACGCAGGGGCACGGTCACACCGGCCAGGGGTAGCGGCCTTGTCTGCTGGTGTCAGGCTTGGTGTGGACAGTCAGTCAAAGGCCGAGTGGTTGGGCATGTCTGGAAGGCCTGCGGTGAAAGGAACTAGCACACATGGATAGCCGCAATGCTATCCATGTGCGCTGGGTAGCGCGGTAGGCAGCGCGTCGGTCTCATAATCTGAAGGTCGTGAGGCTCAGGGGGGCCCGCACCCCCTCCATTTTTTAAGGAGCCCCCCCCCCCCCCCCCCCCCCCCCCTCAGCAGGTCCACTGTAGCACTGCGGCATCCATTCGACATGCGCTGGAGGTGATTTTATTACCAGTAGTGCTATCTGCGGGGCAATTCTTATTCCAATTTTTATTAATGATTTCATCGAGATTAATCAGTTGATGTGCCATGGGCAAAGACAGGAAAACAGGTATCGTCGTAATGCTGCATGCATTTCCCCGAGGCACTGCACATGACGGTCACCACCCTTGTTCGACTAAGATTCTTGGCACGCGTACTGTTCCAAGAGCCACCTGAGTGTGAAGCCACCTGCTCGTGAATTAATGAAGGTTCACCTTGATTTCTTTAGCTTACCAGTGAATTTCCATTCGTTCAGTTGTGCGTTATGAGAGCTGTGTTATACCAAAGACGCATGCAGTAGGTGTGAAACCATAAAATATATTGTTGTAGAGCGTGAGGTTGTCAATGAAGCAAGGCAACTAATGTTCTGTGTTGCAGCTAGACTTATTTGCTCCGAGATCATATGCTTCATACTTTACTTCCCGAGTTATTGTTGAAAAAAAAAGTTAAAAAATGACAATTTCCAAGTGCTTCGTTGAATCAGTACATTAAATAAATGCCCGAAATACAATCAGAATATTATATTGCAGAACACCTATAACAATTTGTGTAATCCTAAAGTTGGCTTCTCTATACCTGCTTGAAGCTGCCTTTCTCTGCGCCAAATAAGTCAAGAAAAAAAATTGGAGGACGCGTTAGCGTTATCGCGATAGCGTTATCGGGACCCGTTCGCATCGCATTTTTCTTGGAGTCGGTTTCACTGCAACACAGAACGTGGGAAAGCCAGCTTACAAAGACTAAGCTTACACAGATCCCCTTAAAGTCGGCTTCACATTTAAACAGAAATGCATTACTGTGAAGACGTTTTTCCAGGGGCAATATAAGTCGTCATATATTAAAATGTGAATGCCCTAGGACATTTTTTATTATTTTATTGTTTGCTTTGCCCCGACGCGCGCGCGTGTCCAAAACGCATTAGGCAGGCGAAGTCCCAATTTGACCTGCCGAGGATGCGAGCGCCATCTGGATAAGATTTTCGCAAGTAGCATACCC